>NW_007727173.1:222591-305212 GCF_000696425.1 Galeopterus variegatus
AAAAAAGACAAAAAAAGACAAAAAAAAAAAAAATAAGCATTTGTTGAATGCCTGCTACTTATAAAGATTTTCCTACATGTTGATTTCAACAAATTGGATATAAAGTTATTTTAATTTTTATTATGATTAGAAAATAATTTGCTTTAAAAACATGATTGTTGTTGGACTGAAGTTCAAGTTTAAAAATGTTTTTGAGGTCAACTTTTATGATTGGAGTCAGTGAGGAATTAGATTGTGTGAAATATACTTCATGCCCAGTTTCTCAATGAACATTTCTTAAATTAAGATTATATTTTAAACTAGAGATGGTTATAAGTCTAAGCTTTAATACTTGGCATAAGATGTTTGTATTCATAGTAAGCATGTTATTGGAACCTTGGTTTGCTTCGATATATAACACTTTTAAATAGAAAGAGAGGCTTTAGTTTATGAACTTTGACATTAAGAACACAGTAGGAACAGTAGTCTTGTGCTCATTTGCCTGACTACAAATGCCTAATTAAAACAGTCTATCAGCAGGAGTTGGGACAATCAGTGTGCTCTGATGCTTCATGTTTATAGAATTACTTTGTTGTTCAAACAGATACTGTAATTAGAGCATAATTTTAAACTTCATAGGGCAGTGACTCATGAAGTTCTTTATAATTAAAAAATAGTCAAAAACAAAAGTAGTTTCTCAAATGTTGAGGTTATGTTTTTACTTTATATTTCTATGTCACTATAGACAGCAGCTTCAAAAATGTAATGGATAATATTTTATTGAAAAATAATGGTTAGAATTCATTTACAGACAATAGTGTTGTCTAGCCCTAACCCAGCAATAATGTTGGAAATATGCTTTGCGTATTAAGACCAAAGTTTAGTTTTAAGAACCTTATCTGTTAGAAGCTTTAAAGACTGGAAGAATTCTATGTGTTAAATTAAACGTCTATAGGTTTATTCTTCTGTATCTTTATGTCATTGACATTCGATAGGCAATTCTCTCATTTAAGGAAAAAAGCACTTTTGTAGGTGCAAGAGATCTGTTTTAGAATGTGCCTTTCTCCCGCTTCTTGATATTGTTCTTCATGTGACTTATTCAGGAATTTATTTATGGAGAAAGAACACTTGGCTTGGAATTAGGGGATAGGACCACTATGATGAAAAACAAAACCAAATCTACCAAATAATCCTGTTAATCTGTTTCTTCACCTGCATCCGGAGTCCCTAACTACCAGCTCTAAAATTCTGAGTACAAGACATAAAGTAAGCCTTCTGCTTTTGTGCATTTAGCATCTGTAGATTTAACCAACCTCAGATCAAAACTATAAGGGAATAAAAACTGCCTCTGTACTAAACACGTACAGACTTTTTTTCTTGTCATTATTCCCTAAACAATACAAAAACTGTTTACATAGCATTTACATTGTATTAGGTATTATAAGTAATCTAGAGATTATTAAAAGTATAGGGAAAGGTGTGCATAGGTTATATTGAAATACTATGCCATTTTATATAAAGGAGTTGGGCATCCCCAGATTTTGGCATCTGCAAAAGTCCTAGAACCAATCCCCCATGAGTATTGATGGATGACTATAACTTAGAATTCCATGCCAAAATGTTTAAATATAAAATGGTAAGGCAGAAAGAATTCTAAAGATTTCAGAACTTTGTTTTCTGCTCTGCCTGTGTACAGTAGCTTGGTAGTATAACACTTACTATCTGTATGACTTGGGTAAGCCATCTCTGTCTAAGTCTTTTTGTTAACATGTTGGTAAGTATAATAGTTCCTCACTCGTTTAACTTAAGAGGATTGAATGAAGTGATGTCTTTATATTGTTTAACATCATACTTGGCTACCAGTAGTTGTTTAATAAAAGCCTTGTTGTATAATCATCATCATCATCATCATCATCATCATATTTTCATTTTTAGTTTGTTGATCATTACCTTAGAGTACTCGTTTAACTTAAGAGGATTGAATGAAGTGATGTCTTTATATTGCTTAACATCATACTTGGCTACCAGTAGTTGTTTAATAAAAGCCTTGTTGTATAATCATCATCATCATCATCATCATCATATTTTCATTTTTAGTTTGTTGATCATTACCTTAGAGGCTAAGAATTATTTGAAATTTATTTCTCTATAATATACTTGTTAAGAATATAGACCCTAATAAAGTATCATTAGTTGTTGTGTCTGTCTGCTCTGTGATCAGGTCTGAATGCCATTATAAAGTTGTTTAATATGCTACTAAATTTTAATTTACTATTATAAATAAGATTATTTTCCACTTTCTTGAATCCTCTCTTGTCATTTCACCCTGCCTTAAAACAGAAGATTCAAGGTCAGTGGTTTTGGGTTTTAAACATATTATGCATATAGCAGTTATTTATATGTAGTTTGTCTCTGCTGTCACTTTGCTCTGTTATATTGAGATATAACTTTAGTCTTACAGCTTTAAAAAGACTGACCTTTGTTGTCCTCCATTGTTGTGCTTTGTTGAAACAAGTCAAGTTGGCTTGTTAGAGTAAAAGAAAAGTGCTGTCTTTGGTGAGATATGAAAATAAGACCTTATGAGCATTATTGTAGAGAATATGGGACAATTGACCAAAAGTAAGAGAACAAGAGTAAAAGATGGGGTAAAGATTGTCAAATATGCCTGATGTGTTAGTCTGTTTCTGTTGCTTCTAACAGAAATACCTGGAACTGGGTGATTTTTAAGAAAATGAAAGTTAATGCTTACAGTTTCAGAGGCTGGGAAGTCCAAAGTCCTAGGAACACATCTGGTGAGGGTCTTTTTTGGTGGTGGCTTTACAGCAATGCAGGGGTCTCAACGTGGCAGAAAAATGGTGGAGCAGAGAGAGAACTTGTCATGTTCTCTTCTTTTAAAGTCCTCAGGACCATGCCCATGACCACCATTAAACCAACAACTTAATCACCTACCTCTTCAAGGCCCCACCTTTCATTTGCCATAATTGGGCCTTCCACCTTCTCAACACTGTCACAGTGGGGACCAAGCCTCCAACACATTAAACTTTTGGGGGTACACAATCCATTTCATAATAGCTGACCACTAAGGAGGTCAAAAATAAGCAGGACTGGAAACCAAGATATATATGAGCAAGGGAGAAGATACAGAGGATTATATAGACAAATGCACAGTAATCACTAGCAGCAGAGCACTGTGGGAAAGCTGCAGCATATTAATGCAGTTTGATATTTGATTTTAACGATGCTCTTCAATAATAAAAGGTGAATTATCAATTCAGTAAATATTTGTTTAGGGCCAGATAGGTGTAAAATCAGTGTGTACAGTCAAGATAAAAATCAGTGAAATATGATTCTGGTATTCAACTGGGAGCAAACTTTCTAATAGAACAAGACAGTGCATAGGTAACTATAAGTTACTGTATGATACAGTGAAAAAGAAAAAAAGTAAATACTGAGGAGAGGAAAGAAGAGACATTCTGGTATAGGTGATGACTTGCAGAAAGTTATGGGCATTAAAATCCATGGCCAATTGATTTACATCATATGGAGTAAATGTGAATGTATCGTAGGAACATGAGCGAGAAATGGTACTTGAAATTAGCATGGATTGAAATGGATGGGTAATGTTCAGTAGCCAGTCTCTATCAAGGCACAAATAAGCTGTGACTAATTTCAAAGATTTTTCTACAAAACCAATCAGTCATCAAATTTCAAAAATTCACACTTAGTCAGGAAACTCATTCACAATCAGTAATAGCTGAGACATAATTGTGGACAAGTTTGGAGAAAGGACATAACTGAGCTCCAGTTCAGACATGTTGAGCGTGCTTTAGAGACACTGAAGTACAGATGTCAAGTTGGCATTTGGATTGGAAGTCTAGAAATCAACAGGCAGGATTATGCTTAAAAATGTAAATTTGGAAATATGTTGATGCCAAAGAAAGTTCTAAATGGCTGAAGATTTGGTGGCCAATATTATGAAGTGATACGACTTTGGGTGAATATAAAACAGACATTATAATAATTAGTATTAATGAGCTATTTTTCCACATCAGTATCTCAGCTATTTATCACTGAACTATTTGAAACATAACTGTAAAAAGAAACTAATGCCTTACAGACCACCTATAGATGCACCATTTTTGGTGTGTATCCATTTTGTCATTCCTTCTGTTTTATTTCAACCTTTTCTTTGTTCTGAATTACTTATTGAAGTGAGAAATCTGGGGAGTGGGATCTTAATGTGAATATTTGGGGATTCAGAAGTAAGCATCCTATAATTATATCTATTTCTCACTTATTTACTTAATTTACGGCTAAAAATAAACCTTTCTTGACATGTTTTATTGATTTTTCTATAAATATCTGCCAATCCCAGATTGTTTTTATTATCTGTTTTAGAAACAGAATGAGAACACAGGGAGAAATTACTTTTGTATTGAATAATTACTAGACTCAAAACTCGCTGTTGAAGGAATTTACTTAATGTTACATCTTCTTGAGGTGGAATGGACTACAGTAAGATAAATGTGGCTTCTGGGTAGAATGATTTGAAGACCTTTTTAAAAATGAAGTTTGATAAGCACATAGATCAAAGATTTTATAAGGTTTTATGTGGAAAACAGGGTTTCTGCTCTCCCCCTCTGCTATCTAACCACAACCACCACCCATAGTCACTTCCTGCTCATTTAAAGTGATGCTTTGGAATTTGCTCTTTATTGCTACGTTTTATGCTTACACTGCTACTAGTTGATTTTGAAGTTTTTTATTCATTCATTGTGGTGAGAACTCAGTGGGCCCTTTTAATCTGGAAGCTTATGTCCTTCAGTTTGTTTTTTTTAAGTAAGTATTATGTTGATAATTTTTCTCCCAACACTTTCTTCTGTCATTCACCTTCTGAATCTCTTGGACTAGTCCTCTAATTTATATATGATTCTATACCATTTTCCATCTCTGTCTTTTCTGCTACTTGAAAGGAGAATTCCTCAATTTTTATCTTACAACCTTTCTATCAAGTTTTTCATTTCTTTCATATTTTTAAAATTTAAAAAAAAATTTTTATCGAAACACTGCACATATTTTGGGGCAAAGAGTTATATTTCAGTACATGTATACAATGTGTGATGATCTAATCAGGGTAATTAGCATCCATCATAGCAAAAACTTGATCATTTCTTTGAGTTCCTTTTTATGTTTGGAATTTTTAAAAATAGCATTCTTTACTAGTTTCAGGGAGGTAGTATCTTCTCTTAACTCTTTGAAGATATTTTAATTTTTCCTCTCCCTGCTCAGTGGTTGCTTTTCTTCAGGCTGTTTTTTGTCTGTCTGTTGGGCTGGTCATTCTCTCCACAGAAGGGTCACTCAATGTCCTGCCCCCAGAGTGTGGAGTGGGGGAGATGGCTGGACAGCTCAGCCTTCAGTGCGTACATTATCCCATCAACTGTCCCTCATAACCCAGTTCCAAAACGTGTTTTACTTTGTTTAGGAATAAATTTCTTGTCTTCTGCTGGGAATTAGTGTTCGATAGCTAGCTATCTGGGGACAGGGAATGTTGGGATTCAGCTTCTTTTCAATGAGAATTCAGCCAGTCCTCCAGTCTCAGCACAATCCTCACTCCCATTTCCACTGCTGCCAATTTCTTCAGGCTTTTTTTTGAGGGTTGCGGGGTGGTGTCTGCTCTGAAATTGGTTTCCTTCTCATCTGGAATCTGCTAAGTCTATGCTACTTACTTACCTGAAAGTTCCTGAATTTTTGTTTCCTTTTCCATTTTCTTCTTTTTTATGAGTTTGTCCATTTTAAGCTACACAGTGTTTTAGAAGAATTTTAGGAGGGAGTGAAAGTACAGGATTCCATTCATTTCACCATCTTTGAAAGTTTTTGTTCTATTAACTTTTTAAAACTGTAAGCAAATATATTTTAAAGCAAACATTAGGATAAGTGCAACTTTTTATTTTTTGTATTTTTAACTGTCATTTAAGTTACTGAATTAAGAGTATGTATTTGCCAAAGTGTTTTACAACTCAAATGTATTCCTTCATTAAAGCACAATGGCAAATTATACTGCAGCTTTGTTCTCTGTTCCTGTCATGCAAATAATATCTTCTTTTTAAATCCTCTGGCTTTTGTCTTTTCTATGTGTAAAAGTTTCTGTGGAAAGTTACAATTTTAGTTTTTAATCTTAAGTTTTTCTGAAATATTTTGTATTTTAAATGTTCCTCCATCATTTTTGTATTAGTATCTGTAGGTATTAGTGTCTGACTCTCACATGCATTACATGTATGATAGCTTTTCATGTCTGGCTACTGATTATAACATCTGTGTCACTTGTAGGTTGGTTTCAATTGGGTTTTATTTTACTTGGGAGGGGGGGGGTATGTGTTGCATTTTCCTGCTTTTTTGAGTGCCTGTTAATTTTGGATTGGAATTTCAGATTGGAAGCCAGATAGTGTGAATTTTACCATGTTGGATGGATATTTTGGTATTCTTATAAATACCCTTGAACTTTGTTCTGGGACACAATGAAGCTATTTGGAAACAATTTGATTTTTTTAGGTCTTGCTTTTAAAATATATTTAGGCAGTACTAGAACAGTGCTCAGACTAGGTTTAGATTGTTTTTAGTGGCCGGCCTGTACGGGATCTGAACACTTGACTTTGGTGTTATAAAAGTGCGCTGTAACCAGCTGAGCTAACTGGTTCAGACTAGATTGAATTATTTCCCACTACTGAGGTAAGACCCTTCTGTGTACTTTACCCACTGTTTGTGAATTGTCAAGTCTTGCTGGCTCTGTGTGAGAACCTGGAATCTTTGGGGGTGGTTTGTTCTTGAGCCTCTGGAGTTTCCTCCCAAGCATACACTGGTCAGTATTCAGAACCCTTCTGTGTACTTTACCCACTGTTTGTGAATTGTCAAGTCTTGCTGGCTCTGTGTGAGAACCTGGAATCTTTGGGGGGTGGTTTGTTCTTGAGCCTCTGGAGTTTCCTCCCAAGCATACACTGGTCAGTATTCAGCCAAATGCTTGAGTGGGCCCTTTGCAATTCTCTGGAGTTCTTTGTGTGCAGCTCTCTTCAGGACTCTTAACCTGTGAATCTAGCTGCTTTAGTTTCCCTGGACTCTCACCTTAGTCTCCTCAACTCAGGAAGTTGTCCTGGGGACTGTCAAGCCAGTGTGTTGGGGCAGTCATAGGCTTACCTCATTTTTCCCATCTCGTCGCCATCATTGTCTTTACTTGCCTGATGTCCAGTGGCTTGAAATTGTTGTTTTGTTTATTTTGCCTGTTTCTTGGTTGTTATAATCGGTAGAGTGAATCTGGTTCCCGTTACTTCGTCTTGGCTGGAAATAGAAGTTCCTTATTTATATGTACAGATTTAGGCAAATAAGCACACTTTCTGGTTCACCAAATTCATAGGTCTGTCTACCAAAAAAAGATAAAAATACAAATTTTGGTAGGAAAATATTGTTAGCTTTTTTCACCGTAATTAAAATTTGGATTTAAAAATTGATTTTTCTTGCCACAGTAGAGGTATTTATACACACTTTATATTATTTGCCATACCAATAACCCTGAGGTTCCCAATATCTCAATTCATTGACTCATTAGTTTCTTTTCATGGTGCCCCCAGGTGAAAGAAAATAGCTTATAGTTCTATCTATCAAATATTTATTTCCCAAACAACTTAGGGTACTTCAGAAAGTTTGTGGAAAAGTAGAATTAAAAGATAATATGAATCTTTCCATGAATTTTTTTTTGAGGTACCTTTGTATTTATATCAAAACATCTTAAGTTGAAAAAATTTACAATTAATTTTATTTGTACATAACCACGTTATTTAATAATGGCATCTGTCTTCTTGTGCACTGTTCAGATTCTCAAACCTTAGAATCAGATTGGACAATGCCACCCTCTTGTTCAGTGTTGGTTTTTGCATGGAGTTGCTGTTATAGCAACCGCAGAAAACCTAGCTTTGCAAAGATATGACATCATCAAAAGGAATGTGTTGTGATCTGGTGTTAAAACAGTCAAGTGTTTGAGCTAGTAGTTTACTTGGCACTGTATCCCATGGTGCCATTGTGAGGACACTGTGCTGACTCAGTTCACTTTTTGGAAACATAGATGGCCAGTGATAGGATTATGTGCTTTGTCTGATATCTCATATTTATAAGTATATATTTTATTTTTTCAATAGTTTAAAATTTTTAATTCATATGTTATAAATTATTTCTACATGTATTTATATATTACCTCTAAAAATTCAAACAAGAAGCCGCTCTGAAATTCTGAAATTATTATATCTTAGGTGAAAGAGAAATATGGCCAACTCTACTTCTAAACCTCTCTGTAGCTTGACAAAGTTTTCAACAGGGGGATATTCCTTTCTAGGTGATTAGAAAACAAAGAAATGATACGTATTTATGACTTGATATAATTAAAGAGTGACCTTACAGTCCATTTTTTAAAAGTACGTGCTGATGGCAATATAGTTAAAGCTATTCTTACACTTACTTCTTGTGATTAAAATGAGGTGTTTCCATAATTACTCCATACTTGAAATACTTAAAACAAGTAGCACTTCTGTTACACAGTAGTGTCCATTTGCAAAATACTTTCCTTATGCTGAATACAACCAATGTTATTAAAAGCAGATCGCTGAATTTGAGAATGAAGACTGATTCAGCTCCTAAATTGACAGTTTATTAGCTGTGTGACTTTGAGAAGTAATTTAACCTTAGTGATCTTCTCTTTACTCATAAGTAAAATACAGAAATAATAACATGCTTCTCAGTGATTTTCATGATAATTTAACGGTGACATCATATGTAAGTTTCTTTGTACATAGGAGCACTGCAGGGATTATGGTTGACTCATCACTGTTGTATTCTTGGCCATCTGGCTCCATGCCTGGTGCATAGTAGGTGTTCGACAATATTTGTTGAATTAAGTATCATTTGGTCCAGTAGTCTCACAGCCAGGGTTTTTTAGAGGGGAGGGAAGGAAAATAATTCAAAAGGTTTGTAGTGTCATCATAGAAAAATAAAATAAACATAACTTAAGTAGTTGGCAACAGGTTAGTATTATGAAAGTGTAATTTCTCTTTAAAGAGAAAAATTTATAGTAATATACTTTGTAAACTTTTTAGGAGGAGCAAAATAGAGGCAAGCCCAATTGGGAGCATCTTAATGAAGATTTACATGTACTAATCACTGTGGAAGATGCTCAGAACAGAGCAGAAATCAAACTGAAGAGAGCAGTTGAAGAAGTGAAGAAATTACTGGTACCAGCAGTAAGTAATAATTTCTGAATCTTAGATTTGGGCCTCAGCCCCCCTTTTCAGCTTAATTGTAAATTATTATAATGTTTATATTAATAAAGAATGGGTTATTGTTTGTTAAAAATTTTATTTAACCACAAGATATGAAAATAATTTGTAATTCATTAAATGTAGTATAATACACAAACATAGACATTACTCAAATCCTTAACTGGGAAAGCCTGTTTATTTTTGTGAAGGAAGCATTGTGGGAGGAGGAGCAAACTCAATTAGTGACCTACCTTTCAAAAGTAGTAGTCAACTTTTGAATCTTTCTATTATAAGGGAAGAATATAGACACAACATCAGTAGGGTGATGGAAGCTCTCTTTTTGGAGAGGGGAAGAAGAGCAGGTATTTATTATAAGCAACTAATGAGTGCATAGAAGTCTGTACAGCTAATATGAGAGTACTTCAAAAAGTTCGTGTAAAAATAAAATTAAAAGATAATACAGATCTTTCCATGAACTTTTTCGAAGTACCCTCGTATTTATGTTGGGTGAGCTGTGTTAGTAGGAACACGTTATTTGAGTTGTTAATGGGTGCCAGCTACTCTCCTGGCATATCATTGTCTCTCATAGAAAGATTAATGTTCCATGGGGAAACTTTCCCATAATATAATAAGATACTATTTTAATAAAAATCATAGCTAAGTTTTACTAACGTACAGTGTACCATTCTGAGCACTTTTGACATTTTACTGTTATTTCTAAGACAATAAAAATGATTAGAGTTCATATTTAGGGATCTTAGATAAGACAGAGAAAGTGGTTTGGGAAGGGTGCATCTCGTTAGAAATTTTTTGGAAACCTGTGTTCTCATGCTTCCTTTCTTCTGTCTCTCTCTTACCCATCTCTGCCCTCTACCCACCACACTCCCCACTGGGTCTGCTCCTCCTTGCTGCACAGCCCTTTAGAAGCTTGAGAAATGGTGATTGGACTATTACCACAGTATTATCTCTTTTGACAGGAAATGAAAAATAAATTAATTGGTTTTCTGATGCATTATTATAATAGTTTTTTCTTATCTTAGTAAAATATATGGAAATGTGGACCCTAACTTACTACTAGAAAAACTGGGAATCTGGGAGTATTGTTAGTATTGTGTTCAACAAAAATGTATTGGCATTTACGTAAATGAGAACGGCATCTGCTGTTTCTTATTTGCCAGATAGTCTGTTCTTTATTATCCTGAAAGCCTATTCACAAATATAAACATTTTTCATGAACTTGACAAAATTGTCTTCTTGGGGCTGGCCAGTTTGCTCAGTTGGTTAGACAGCCTTCTAACACCAAGGTCAAGGGTTCGGATCCCCATACCAGCCAGCCACTAAACAAAACAAAACAAAAAACCAAAAAAACCTCCCTGGAAGAAAAGGATTTTGTGTAAATTCTGTCAGTAGGTCTTATAAGGGATATAAACAAGCACGCTAAATATAAACTAAAATCTATATTTGTGTACTATTAAACCCTGTAATCTTCTTCCTTTTCATTAATAATTGTGTGGTATTGAAAAGCTATAGAAGAGGGGGTCTGTGTAAGCATACTGGGCTGTTAGTCCCATAATCAGAAAAAGTTATTTAACGTTAGACTTTTATTGCTAAGTGTATCCAAAAAATATTCAGCTCATACAAAGCAAATGAGTTCACCTAATAAAGCAAATAGATTACTGTGTAATAATTGAAATTCTTGCTGACCTGTTATATTATTCTGATTATGCTGTAAGCTATTTTAGTTCTCAGAGGTATTAACCTGGGAAAGAGCATTGAATTAGAAGCTGTTTTAGTAACTAGCTGTGTGTCCATCAGAAAGGTAGTTCTAACTCTCTGTTCCCTCATTTACAAAATGAGAGAGTTGGAGCAAATGACCTCTAATGATCCTTTTGTCTTAAAGATTGTCTATCTTTGAATATGAAAAGGTGGCAGTAGATAAAAAATAACAAGCTTTTAAAAAAATTAATACAGTTTATATTTTAAAGGAAACCACTTTTTGTGATAAATCTCCTGTGTGAAGTATTTTTAATATCATTATTAAATAGGTAACAATTTAAGTTGTACTTCTTGGAATTATTCAACCTGAAGTAATAATACTTCCTTAGAATTACAAATTCTAGAATAAAAATACTTCAAGTTATGGGTTCTGTATAGTGATTTAACCTTGCAGTGATTTACTTCCATTCATTTTATTCAATACGTTTATTGTAACATGGATGCTGTATCAAGGAATTTGTTTCAATTAAGTTGAACATTATTATACATTTATGATGATGGTACCAAGATAAACAGAAGTTTAAATCAAACAGAAGCTTCATTGTACTTGAGGCTCTTCATAATTGGTCAGTACTGTCTATGTAACAGTTATTCTTTTGTAGGCTTACGCAGGAAAACAATAATTTTTTATTTGGGCTTTTATACAAAATGATATTTATACGAACAAATGAAGAAATGAGTAAACCTTTTTCACTTTAAAAAATTTGTCAGAGTATAACATTTAGTGTGTGGACATTTCATGCATCTAGTAAGACTGTCTACTTCTGACACACAAAATCGCCAGTTCCGAAGACCCTCTGTTATAGTGGTTCTGAGAGATCTGTGTTACACAGGGACATTTATATGGTCTTTAGAGTAACACAACAACTTTATCCTGAATCAGATGCTAGTCCATGGGTGTGAAAGTAACAACTTCATATTCTAGAATGAAGGGTAAGGTTTTTCACAGGAAAGGAAAAGCTTGCTCTTAGTACCTATTAGCCATTTTTCTGATTTTGAGTAGATTTCAGTTTATTACACCTTATATCTCACTGCTGTACTTCTTGTTGAGAAATATTTTGATGTGTAGTTAGTAATAATTACTGTTCCTCTTGTCAGTGAAGTTAGGAGAGTTCCATATAATAGGAACCTAGTTCAGCCATATTCTATCTCTAACGTATTAGTTTACTCATTGCCTAATTCTACTTGAAAACAAAACCTAATAGGTGCATTCAAGTGCTTTTTTAAGTTTTACTTTATATTAAATATCTGTTCTTTGTAGACAACATAAAAAATACCGAAAAGTTTAAAGAAAATTAGTCACCTGACTTTTACTATCCAATGATGATTACCAGTGTTAATACTACCAGCTTGTCTTCTAAGTACACTTTTTAAATAAAGAATAATCTTTTATTTCTTAATTAACAAGGTATGTTTGACATTTTTCCATGTCATTTAGTAGTTATACTTCTTTTTTTCCCTGGCCGCATGTCTTACATTTCATAATGGTGTGGATGTACTGTTATTAATCATTCATTGTTGGACATTTATTTTTCACTTTTCACACTTATTAACAGTGTTGCAGATAATATCTTTGTTAGGAAACATTGGACTGCCTTTCTGAACACTTTAAGATAAATTTCCTGAAATAAATTTACTGGGAATAAAGGTCCATTTTTAAGCATGGATTTATACTTGAACCAACATCCTATTAAGAGTGCCCATTTTAGTTTACTTTTGTCTATCTATAGGTATTATAATTTGAAAATCCATTTTCTATATTAGTACATTTTAAGCTGATATCTTCTTGTTGAATTGGGAACTTTTAGGAAACTTGAGCATCAGACTTGCCCATCTTAATAGCTCATATTTGTATTGCCTCTGAATTAATTTTTCTTATTAGGTTTGTAGGAGTTCTGTGTATTAAAGGCATGACAGATATGTATGCTTAATATTTCTAAATTTATGATAGGCTTTTTATTTATTATTTTTAATCACGCAGATGTTTAAAACTTTTTGTTGATGCTGTTAAGCTTTTCCTTTATGATTTTTTTCTGTTGCTTTTATGGTTTTCCTACTTGAAAACAAGCAGGTTTTTTTTCTCATATTTTTTTCTAGGTTTTTATTTTATTTAATACTTCAGTTTATCTGAAGTTGATATCAGTGTATAATATAATGCCAGCATGTTACTCTTATTAAGTTTACTGTGTTCATGAAACCATGCATTCACATGCAGCCCACATTCCCACTCTTAAGATTGGGCAAATTGTTTTTCTTTCTCTTTCCTTTCGTACCTGGGTTACTGATCTTGATGTTACTTGTAATTTCTCTTCTTATTTTCATGAACAAAAACTCCATACCCAGCCTTTTAGTTAATTCATTCCTATTCCTGAAAACTGATAGATGGTTGACTACTTTATATATATTGCTATTTATGTAAAGTAAAAAGAAAATTTTAAGTGCTTGCAAGAGAGGTACAGACATTTTGCTAGTGTTAGAATACTTTTTGCTTCAGAGATTATCTTAAAAAGGTAGAAGGAAAGAACTAGGTTTTGAAATATAGGAAAAGGTATGATATTGTTCAACTATAGAGTATGTTTAGAAAACCACAATTCAGCTTCCTGGACTATAGGAAATATGAAGGCTTATAATGGGAGAAATATTTGGAAAGGCAGATTGAGGCCAACTTATTTAGAGCTCTTCATATTAGTCAAAAGAGTTTGAACATTTTTTCTGTGAAAGTTAAATGTTTTTGAACAGGATGCAAAACGGACAGAGTTTTGTGGCTTTAGAGAGAGTTTACTGGTAATAAGGTATGTAATTTAGACTAAGTAATTTATAAGGTAAGAGATAATGGCCACAGTAAGGGGGAGAAAGAGAGAGATGGGAGAGAGCTGCAGAACTTGGCAGTTTTGTGGGATTAGGTGCAGCAACCAAAGAGGAAAGAATTCAAGATAATTCTGAAATTTCAGGCCTAGGTTATTGGGAAAGAGAGATAGTTTTAAAGTGAACACAGTACATTTATGAGGAAATGAAGAGCAGTGATTCCCAACTTTTGGGTTGGCTTTTGAAAATCTATTGAAACCTATAGTTTCTGTACCCAGAATAATGGACATAAGTAACTTCATAAAGTTGTCATTAATATCAAACCATTTATGAACCCCTAAGACCCTTCATCCCTGGGTCCTCTGATTAAGGGACTTGTAGTTCAAGTTAAAGACCTCTGGTCTAGAGATACCCCCTAAAAGGTGCTTTTCAGTAGGGAACTATATGATGAAACGGTTCTGAACAATTCCCTCGCATTTAGGAAAAGTTATATTTCAATCTCCATGTGTGTATGACAGACTTTTCATGCATATTTGTATTTCTCACCTCTCCTGGTCTAGAGATACCCCCTAAAAGGTGCTTTTCAGTAGGGAACTATATGATGAAACGGTTCTGAACAATTCCCTCGCATTTAGGAAAAGCTATATTTCAATCTCCATGTGTGTATGACAGACTTTTCATGCATATTTGTATTTCTCACCTCTCCTAGGCATACATAAATACAGGGGTACTTCAAAAAGTTCATGGAAAAATAGAAGATAATATGGATTTTTCTGCTAACTTTTTGATTTATCTTATATTACTCTTCCTCATTTTCCTGCACTTATGATGGTTGTGAGTAAAAATGATGTTATTTCCAGGCCGAAGCATTTAGTCGGCAGTACAACAGCCTCCAGTATTCTCTTCCCCTACCTTTGTGCCTGAAGAAACTTTTGTTCCAGTTGGTGCAGTGACAAGATAGTGGAGACTCAGCCACCCATTTTGTTAGTATTTTTCACCTATAATACATTGCCAAATTAGGTAGAGTGTATTGTGACAACAATTGGTTTAAAGTATTTGCTTTTCTGAATCATTAGAACTTTCTTGACTCAAATTAGTAAACCATTTTCACCTGGTCTCTTAAATAGTATTAATTGTAATGAAATATAAGCTGAAGTGGAAAATTCAAGCTTCAGGTTAATTGCTGGCAACTTCAAGGGAAGTTTTAAATCAGTTTTAAACTTAATATTGGTCCAGTGTGTTATGGTCATCTGGCTTAGGGATGGCAAAAGCTGGCAGGAGTAAAAAATTGTCATTTGAATTGATACTAAATATGGTGCTTGCTATATTCCGCGAAATGAATGATCATACCTAAAGCAATCTAAGGCACCCAAAAACCTAATACCTGATTTTGTATGAATTTTCTTTAAACTCTTTTTTTATATGGTACTAAGACACAAAATGGTCATGATAACCATTTTTTTCTTTCCTTTCCTGTCTTTTTTTTTTGGTCAGAATACCTAGTTTGTGAGTTCTTATTTTTAATTACCCACTGGTTATATCCTGTTATATCTTCAAGTTGATTTCTTTGTTTTGTGGGTTTTTTTCCTTCTAGAAATAGTTGTAGAATCAGTCTTCATAGTTTGATGTATGTATTCAGTAGCATGATATCAGTTATCTTAATTTGATTTTAGTCATTCTTATGAGAATGCCAGGGCAGCATAGTTGACTTTTTAAGGCCCATAATTCCCATCCACAGCATATGTTCTTCCAAAGTACACTCATTCCCTTGGTCGTAGCACACATCACCCTATATTTTTAGTATCTTCTTATTTTTCTGTTTTCCCAGTCAGCTATAATGTCTTGTCTTGCTTACCATTTTTATTTCTAGCACCTGGCACGTGCCCCGCACGTACTAACAACATAATAAATATTTGAAAAATAAATGAATGGTGGAGTTTTTTAATAGCATTAAGTCAGTAAGTCTTGCTTCATCTTTACTATTGAAATATATAAGATGACAGAATTTTCCAGAAGTATCAATTAATTTGGATTTTTACTTAGATATACTGGTTGTTGGGAGACAGGATCTATGGTGTGTGAGAGCTGACTTCTGGATTTGAATTGCAACTTTATGGCTTTTTCCTGTCTCCATTTCCTCCTCTATAGGATTGGAACATCATTAAACCCCCATATAGTTATTGTGAGGTTTAAATGAGATAATACATGGAGAATACTTAAACCTAATACCTAGCACATACTTGCTCCATAAAAGTTTGCTACTTCTATTTGACATTGTCTAAGTAATACTGTTTTGCAGTTGTATAGGTATATGTGTTATTCTTTCCAAGTACTGATTGTGAAATGATTGCATCAATTCAAGAACTGGAGAAAATATAAGGAAATAATAGTTCCTTGCCAACTCATTGTTAGTATTTTTGGGATAAATTGGTTTGAACCGTATAAAGAATTTTTAAAAGGCTCTTTAGTTTACCATTGCTGAAATATTTTTAGATTAAAAATATTGGACAATTTTGATCTTTTGATAAGAATCACATATAATTGAATTTAAGAGGTTCTGCTGCTTTTCTTGCTGTTCATGTAAAAGCTTTAATGGGAAAGATACAGACTAGCAGTTATTTTGAAATGTTACTTAGGATGCCCTCATCGAATTGAGAATTGCCAAGAACAATTGTTGCCCTGACTCAATGGGATTTGACTGAGGGGTATCAGAATCACAGCAGGAAAGAGAACACATTTCTTATTAGTGTTATGTTTTGTTTAACTTTGGATTGCCATTCCAGAAAACTGCCAGTAGGATCTTTCTAATTTACTCCTGTATTTCATGAAGACTTTTTGAAACTTTTCTGTGGTTTTTATGTCTCAGAATTTACCTTGAGAATAGTGGTGCTCAGATTTTTGTTCTGTTGACCATTGCAGTAGCAGATGCTTACTGCCATGTGCATTGATAGAAATTATAGGCCTTTTGTGTTTGGATTTTTCAGTTATGCCTTTACTGTCTCTTCAGTATTCTATTATGCACTTTGGAGTTTCTGTTACTGCAGTCCAAAAAAAAAAACGCCAAGTTCAGTGAAGTTAGTTTCTGTATCTCTCAGATTTGCTCACCTTCTTTAACCCCCGTTTTCTTTACCCTCGTTCAAGCCACATCTATCTAGGAACTCCACAACTGATGTCCCTGATAGAATTCTACTCTTGAGCTCCTCAAACCTGTCTTTACATTGCAGTCTGTTTGTATTTTTCCCTGCTTAAAAACCTCTTTGTGGTTCTCTCTTACTCCGAGGAGAGTATAGCATTCCTTCGCATGTCCTGTAAGTTCCTTCGTGATGTATGACACTTTACTTTTCAAGCTTCATTTCTCACTCTTCACTATACCCAAAGCATACACTCATGTGGGCACACATTCCACATCATACCCACAGATTGAGTCATTCTTTATTTATGTAAGTTTTGTGAACCTTCAATCATCTTCTCACCTCTGGGCCTTTCTAGTTCATTCAACAAATGTTTATTGCATGCTTACTGTAGCCTAGACACTGTGTCAACAGTTGAGGATGCAGAAAAGATCAGTTATGCTAATCAACAAAGTGGCTGCCATCATGAAGCTTACCTTCTAGTTGGATAAAGGGGGTGGAGGCAAGGGATTGTGTTAGTGACAATAAGAAAAACGAATACAGGCTATATTGGGTTGTAATAAAGTACTGCAAAGAAAAATAAAGCAGGATAAGGGGATAGAGAATTGTGAGTTAGGGAAATACAGAACTACTATTTCTTATGGAATGACTAGAGAATGCCTCTGAGAAGGTGACATTTGAGAAAAAACCTAATTGGAATGTGGTGCAATCATTCGGATAGAGTTTTCTAAGCAAAGAGAACAGAAAGTGGGGTGGCCCTCAGGTATGTTCGAAGAATATCAAGGGGACTAGTGAGGAGCTTAATGAGTAAGGTGCAGAGTGGTGGGACGTCAAGTCACCAGGGAGAGGAGGCCTGTAGACCATAATAAAGATAACTGGATTTTAGTCTGAGATGAGAAGATATTGGAGGAATTTGAGGATAGGAATGTTATTGTCTAATTTTTATTTCAAAGGGTCATTATTTTGAAGGTAAAGCTGACAGGAATTATGATTATTTATGATATGTGATGACGTCAAGCAATTGGAGTTGTCTTGTTTACACTGATGGAGAATCAGGTTTAGGGGGAAAGTCAAGAAATTGGGTTTGGAAGTATAAAAGTCAAGATACCAAATGTTGAATGGACGTTTGGTTATAACTATCAGGAATTAAGTGAGAAGATGGGACTAGAATATATAAAATTTGTATTCATCATATAAGAAGTTTTTAGAGCCATGGGAATGGATGTATCAACAAGAAATTGGATATACATGTAGAAGAAAAGACCAAGAAGTAAGCCTGGTTTTACCTTATAGCAGTTAGGAAGAAGAAGAATCCAGCAAGGGAGACCACAGAGGAGGAGCCTCTGAGGTTGGAGAAAAATAAGTAATAAGTTCTGGAGGTCAAATGAAGAAATTCTCAAGGAGGAATGAATGGTCATTTGTGTTGCTGAAGATTGTTTATGATAAGAACAGGGGAATTAACCATTGGATTTGTCAAGCAGTGGTCATTAGTAACCTTGCCGATCGATTGTTTTGAAACAGTGGGGTTAAATGTCTGACTGGTGTGGATTTAAAAATAGCACAAGAGGAAAAAAGCTGGAATTTTTTTCCTTCTAAGATATCGTTTATGTAAATAATCTTTCCAATTCCTTGTCTTCTTATTTCTTTTATTGCTTCACCTTCATTGATCTTATCCTCCACTCCACCTCAGTCACCTCTGTGGAGATTCCTTAGACCTTTTTATTACCAGTAAAGACATTTCCTTAAACATACAACAGCATCATATCCTGCAGTACACACTTCCCTTCTCTTCAGTGAAGAGATGCTGCATAAATTTGCCAAGCAGAGTAATTTACCTGTGCATAGATACATACTTGTAGGATAAATCTCTTGAACTAGAATTACACTTTAAATTTTAATACTTAATTCATATAATTTCTAAATTGCCTTACAGAAAATTTGTACCAATTTGGAGTCCTGCCGCTATTGTATGAAAATGCCTGTGGCCCAGTGTTGTCTCAAAACTTGGGTATTATCAAACTTCTTAATCTTTGCTAATCTAAGAGGCTTTTAAAAACAAGCCCTTTAATTACAAAATATATGAGTAAAATAATTCTCTTGGTTCTTATAACTATTATTTTAGGTCAGTTTTTATATTAAGCTGTGTAATATAGATATTTTTGTAATAAAAACGCTTTATTTTATTTTTTTATTTTTTATTATTATTTTTTTTCCTTTTTGTCTTTTTTCGTGACCGGCAACGGATCGCAACCCTCAGTGTCGCGCCCGTACCGGACCGGGACCAGCCATGGGATCGCAACCCTCGGTGTTGCTCCCGCCCCTCACTCAGCCAGTGAGTGGCCGGTCAAAACGCTTTATTTTAATCTTTAGGTTAATATCTTGAACTGGTACACAATCCCTAGTTTCATATTTTTTATGTGGAATATGATTCCATTTATATTATCATTTAAAGAATAAATTTGCAGCTAAAGCTCGGAATTTTTCTCATTATTTCAGTATAAATGTTTCTTGCCTTATCCTGTAGAATAAGTTCTGTTTTGGAAAGACAGAATAAGTTCTTTTTTAAAAAAGAAGAGTTTTTAAAAAGAGTTTTGTGTATTTTAATGGTTTTGTGCCTGTTCTGTTTAATGTTATATAGCAAAGGATCTAGTCATGGCTTGAAGGGCTTGTGGGTGGGGACTAGAGAGGCGAAGACATTTTGCTTGATCTAAACTTTTGTAATTAGATGTAATAAATACCATGTTTTTGCATCTGCTGATTTTTAAGGCTCATAAATCTGAGTAAAGATTGTACCTTCACTCTTTGTAATAACTTGGTTCTAATTTTTCTAATAATTTGAAATATTTGAATGTGTCCAATAATTTGCATAACTTTACATATAATTAAATGTTTAGTAAATCAGTTCAAATTCTTCCCATTCAAATTTGGGTTTCAAAACCTTACGGAGTAGGATTCCCTGTTTTACCAACAAGGGGATACAAACTCCTTAACATTATTAGAGAAATCATGCTCATTTTTTTTCAGAAAACAGTATCCTAATTCCACTGCAAAATTAATAAGGGGTTTGAGATGAAAACACGTCATTTATTAGTAGAGTCAAGTAATATTTTACCTAGGGAACCTGTTTACTCTGGAAATAATACCATTTTTATTTCAAATGTTTCTTGATTTTGATAATCAGTTTACTTTAATTCCTTTTGTTTCTTAAATCACAAAATACATTATGTAGTAACTAGGCAGGATTTATTTCTCTAGTTATATATAGCGTTTTTATCTTACAAGTCTGAATCTGTTGCCTTCAAATATATACTAACAATATTCTCTTCATAAAAACAATTAATCTGGTTATTTAAATCTCAGTTCCATGAGCCTGAACTATACCTTTTTCAGATTCCTGAGGCCTTCAATATGTTATTTTAATTATGGTATGACATTTTGTAAGAAAGTTATTATGTTCACTGATAGAAAAGAAGGTAGGTAGGACAATGTCCTGATTTTGCTAATCTTTGGGGACTTAGGTCATCCTTTGCAGAAACCAGTTTCTGATGTCTACTTCCAAAGAATTTCTTGAATACGTACATTCCTGTCACCTTCCTTGAAATAATCTCCTCTCTTTTCTCTTTTACTCCTTTTGGTTCATTTTCTCAAATTGTAAGAGTGATTTTTTTTTTTTTTTAAATGCAAATAAAATTAAAGACTGTTAGTGACTTGGCATTTTACTTAGAATAAAATACAAGCATCATACTGGCCCCTCAGAAAGTGAGGGTAAGAAGTGAGTTGTTTGTTGTTGAACTCTTTATTGTGTAGTGAAGAAGTGTATCTTAATTATAAACAAGGCATCGTAGTCATGAAAATTTGTGAACTTGGAGAAAGAAATGTTAACATAATATAATTTTAGGATTTTGGATAGCTTCATGTAACTATAAAGTAAAATTTGTCATGTATTAAATTATTTTTCCACTATAAATTAGCTTGTAAATGGGGGAGAGAATTTTGAGGTACTAGGATGTAGTAGAAGAAAATGAACAAAAGAAACCATTTCTTCTAAAATGATTATGAGAAAGATCTTCAAACTGGAATTTTACTAAGTATGAAGGTAGAGCATTAAGCAAAGGTCCTATAAGAAAAAAATGCATTGTGACAAGTTTGACACAGTGATATCCTTATCATTTTTAATGCATTCTATAAAGAAATTATTGTTACTTGGAATTATTGCAGTTTTGTGATTTCTGTTTTTATGTAGCTGCTTTGTTATGCAGGTTAATAGGGTACAGAACAGTAGTTTTCTTGATTTGTTTTATGGAGTTTTACAATGTGGATTATGTAATAATTTTTGTTAAATATTTAAGGCAGGATATATTGATCATTTTTGCTTGTTAGTAGGCATTATTGCAAAGAGGTACTGTTTTTATCTTTAATTTTGTATTTCTACAAACTTTTGTTTCTTTAATTACATTTCTGTGATGCAGTTACTAATTTAATATAGCCCTTATCATAAATTACTTGGTAATTAGACAAATTGTATTTTAAGTATATTATTAGATTACTAACTTTATATATGTAAACCTTGAATAGAGCAAGGTTTCAGACATATTAGCTTATTATAATTAGAAAACTTCCTTCAGAAGATACCTTAATACTTATTTTTATTCATATCACAATTCTCACACTTTTGGTTCCTTCATTATGACTTCTTTTTATAGCCCAGCATGTGGTCTGTTTTGGTAAATGTGCCATGTATACTTAGAAGAATGTGTATTCTGCAGTAGTTGAGTATATGTTCTAAAAATGTCATTTAGATGGAGGTGGTTGAGAACCTTCAGCTCTCTTCTCCCTACCCATTTTTTTTCTAGTTTTTCTTCTTTTTTTGAAAGAGGTTTATAAAGATCTCCATAGATTCATTGTAAAGGTATACATACTAGTGTATTCTCCTTGAAGGCAATGAAAGGACAAATGAATTTGGTATAAACACACACTCACATGGTTATATGTATGTATCTATAGCTTATACAACCTATATAAACAGGGTTTGGCATGATTAAGAGATTTCACTCTTTGTTTCATATGGTAGCAACTTTCCTCTTGTTTTAATTTTAAGGTCTTTATTTCCCCCCCAATATACCAATTATTTCATGCAGCATGTTTTCTACAAAGATAGTACCAAGTTTGGCTTACTTGACTTAGAGTGACTTTGTTACGGTAGTAATTATTTTTTTAATTATATGGAAGTGCAAGGCACATGTTCCCTCTTTCCACCTCTTGTTTTGTTATGCTGTATGGACTGGCGACTTCAACAGCAGTATTGACCATGTCAATTGCTAGCTCAGTTCCTGATCACAGAAGGCACCACACCAAAAGACAGCAATTCTATCCCTTGCCTACAAAATGTTTGCTCTTTGCTAGTCTACTATCTCATCAATATAGGCTTTGTTTGGAGTGTAATAGTAGGCAAAAAGATATGAAACCATCTAGTAACTTTACAAAAAGAAAATCATCATGTATCAAAGTGTCTCTCACACATGCATACTCTGTGGGAGTGCATTTCAGGTATCAGATAACATCCCTCTTTCAGCTAATCCTTACTCTATTTACTTGGACAGTATTAAAAAATACTATTTCTTTATATGGGTACTTTCTTATGATCTGTTCTAATCTTAAAAGGGCCCTAAAAAAACACCAGAACAGTGAAATTGGGAGACTATCTGCTGGACTATGCTGATAAGAAGATTGAGAAAGTTGAGGTGAGGATATATCCTCAGATCTCCTGTTGTCACTATGATTTTTCCTCCTTTTTAATAAGAATGAAAGCAAAAGATTTCTGTTGGGAAGACAGTACCAAACTGGAAAGACTAAACTCATTGAGTAGCACTATCCTGTATTAGATGAAATGATTTCAGACAACTGAAGTTTATGTTACCTCATATCTTAAGACAGACTGGCACATAAGATGCCACCAGTCCTAGACAATTTATAAAGTGTTTATCTTAAGGCATTTTTACTTTATGGTGGGTAGAATCGTGTCTTATTTTTTTTTTTTTCTATATATTTCCTTTATAGGTATTTGAGAACTTGAATATGAATACATCTTTAATATATAGCTGATCTCTTTTTAAAAGCATTTATATAGAGAGAGGTCAGTAATATAAAACTAGTTAATTGATCTAGTAGATTATGACACATTTCCAGCTGAGGATTTTGAAATTTAAATTTGTTGCCCGTTATTTTCAATGAATATTATAAAACTTGAAAATACTTATCAAAACAAAAGTAATTTTACTTTTTAAGAAAATACTACAGATGCCAGTGTCACCAAAATTTGGGACAATAGTAGAGAGAAACAGATCTTTCACAAAAAAAATTTTTTTAAGTTTGCTTTTCATGTTGCCCTAAGTTCTCCTCTGTCAAATGCCATTTTTATTTGTTTGGGACAATAGTAGAGAGAAACAGATCTTTCACAAAAAATTTTTTTTTTAAGTTTGCTTTTCATGTTGCCCTAAGTTCTCCTCTGTCAAATGCCATTTTTATTTGATTCATCATTAACTATTTAAATAAGTTGAGTTAATGAATGAGATAGTAAGAGACATGATGACTCTAGAGATAGAGTAGTTTTATCTTGGTATTAATGATGGTACTGTGTTTAATTTTTAACCAAATATAGATAATTGACATCTGTGATGTTGTTGGCCTCCCTTTCATTTTATTGGGAGAGAAGTCGAGGTAGTAAAAACCGTATTAAAAGACATCTAGTTGTAAAGCATTTTCTTCCTGATAGAGCTGTAATGTGAGAGAATATCTCTCTCATGTAAAGAAAGGTGTTGCTACTGATTTCTCCTATGCACAACCATTTTAATCTGAATGGGAAATCTGTCTAGGGACCCAGAATACAGTAATTAGCAGTCTCTTCAGAGTGTCAGAGCAAAATTATCATTGTAATGGTTTAGCTGTGGGATAAAAGGATTGAATTTGGGTCTGCCTGTCTGCCAAACTAAATCAGTTGCCATGGGAATTTTCAAATGTAAGAAGTGTTTACTTAACGCAATTTGGCAGGTTTGAATAAACTCATAAATTACAGGTTTGAAAGGACCCGGTCCTTGTTTTCTCTCATATAAGCAGGACTGTATAGGAGTCTTACATCTTCTTAAATTCTTAATGAGAATGAGTTGATCCATGCTCTCTTACAGGCAATCAGTTTATTAAGGCTCAGTTTTTTACTGAATATAGTACAATAAACTCATTTTAAGGAAAGATATTTTGTTCCAAATCTCTGGCAAAAAGAAAGTGACAACACTAGACATAAATTTCTCTTCTTAATTAAATATACTTCAGATAATGCTGTTAAAGTGATTGTTTTGTTTTAATAAACATTAACCTTATATTGACTTTTATTTTACTGAATGAGTGTAATAAATGTGTATTTTTAAAATTGTCATATTTGTCTCACAAAGTAAGATGAACATTTAAAGCTTTTTTGAAAAACAAATAAGGTATTTAGGCATATAAACTAGATTATTCAGTTGCATATAAATACTTTCAGAGATAGCTTCAGGTCTCCCCTGTCTCTCAAAAGAACTGGTTTTAGTGTAATGACTTTTAGTGAGAATATGCTCCCTTAACTGCCTAAGGTGATGAACATCACCTGTGCTTGTATGGCCTCACTTGTCCTTAAGGTATCAGTAATAATAATAGTTGTTGCATTGGAGGTTTATATACTTAATTTAAAATAAAACACTTTCACAAAATAAAGTCTTTTGGGAGGTTTATTAACGTTTTCAAGCCACTAAGTAACAATTTCATAAGGAAATAATTTAGTTGTTGCTAACCTAGTGGCCTGAAAATGTAGATGCATCTTTCTAAAATGTTTCACCCGTGAGATGCAGGTATATCGGGAGAGAAAGATTGTTTAATTCTGGTAAAATAAATATTTCTTAAAGTACAATAATTTTTTTTATTTATACATTATCTGTACTGCTTAACATGTACTTACTCATCAATGTAGTCTGATTAAAATCTTGTAAGTTCTAAGATTACTGTTGAACCATTAATAAAACTTGATTCAATGACAGATAAGATCCTGAAGTCTCATTTAAATGTAGAATACAGAGACCTTCATAGAAGTCCTCATCAGAGATCTCTGTAATTTATGTAGAGTTCCTTGGAATCAAATTGACATAATGCTTAATGTAATGTGCTGTGTGTAAGATACACTGATGAGTGTGTGCTACCTTAGGAAATGTGATAGGGGAAAAAAGCATTCGTGGAAATTGAAATGTGGTGACTAATTTTTTTCTTGAGAAGAACAATACTAGATAAAATTTATTAAGTTCTATATCAATGTCTTTTTATACCCCATCCCCATATATTAGCTGTGTTGTTGGTTCTGCATTAGGACAACAACATTGTCCTAATTTTCACGAATAATTTAAAATATTGTTACTTTGGATAGCAGTCCATACAGACAGATTAAAAAGTATGACAAGGTGTAAGTTTTAAGACTTCAGTCAGTATTCTATAGTAATTATATAAATCACTGAGCAACTGTATGAGATCTGAATGTCTGTCTAGCCATAATGTTGTCTGGTTCAGGCTTCTTAAAGTCAAGAGAGGAGCTTTTCCCCAAACTTGGAGCTTTAGTTTGATGAATCTCCTTCATCATGATGACAAAATATGTCTTTCCTATGGTAACTGAACAAGAACTCTAAAAATATAGACTCTATATGAATAACATCCTCCTTTCGATTCTTGTAAGGATTCATTGAAGAATAGCTTCTCTCAATGCAGTGTTTTGCTCAGATTGTCAAACAGTTTAGACAGCTTATACTCTAAATTTGAGGTGTTGCAACTGTAAAATAAGGGCCCCTGGGCATAGAAAAGTAGGGCAGTGTGTGTTTAGTCCCTGAGAAATATTTTTGCAGTTTATACAAGAAACTCTTTCATTTTAACCTTGTACTCCATGCATCGCTCAGAATTTGCATGTTGAATTTATTACGTAGCATTTTATAATTGCTGTATCTGTTAATTCTTCAATATTAGTGTTTATATCTAATAAGTAAGTAAGCTTTCACTGGCTGGGATAATTTGTTTTAGTTTTTTTATATTTCTCTGTTAAATGTATGGTATTCTATGCTTTTATTGTAAAATTAATTTTAAATATATATTAATGTCTTATTTTGTTAAATAATTAGACTGTATTTAATAGAAGAAAAGTAGGTGAGTGATGTCTCAGTATATCTTTAGTTCAATTATTTTCATACATCCCTTTAATTTGTTTGCATGCCCTTCTGATGGTTGGTAAGTAACATCATGTTCCTTATATATAGGCAAAGCATTTGTAATCCATTCACTTTGTATTAATGTACATTGAAGTTGAATTGGCAAAAAATTAAGAAAATCAAATGCCCTTATTTAATTTATTTTGTATTTTTAAATTCTTACGTTTAATTTTTCTTGACAATATTTCAAGTATTTAGTGTTTTGATATTTATGAGTAAAAATATTCAGAGAGTAACCATTGTAACATTTTAATAGTATATTAAAGGATTCAGATAAGCATTTTAATATTATATTGTTTCAGGTAAACTTATTATGGTAGCTCATTATAGCTTGATTGATTCTGTATTTTTGATAACTGAATATCAAAAATTTAATTTCAAAAGTGACTATTAGATTATCCTGCTTTTTAGTAACAAGACTCGTTTATGGGAATTAACTCCAAAACCGTATTGCTGAATTACATAAGTAGATGTGCTGTTTTTTATTCTTTTAACCTTTAAGACCTTTGTGGGAAGACAAACATTTAATCTTTAATGTGGAAATCAAATATGAAAATATATATTGAATTGTTTTTAGTTTTGCCTTTAAAAAACTGATAAGGCATCAGTTTATTTTCGGCAGCCCTCTTTGTAGTATATAATATCTCTGAACAAGTTAACAAATTCATGAATTAGCTTATTTTGTGATATTACCTTATTTTATGAATTTTCCTGTGAATGGTGGTAATATGCTCAGTTTAAATCAAATGCTTTGATTACTGAATCTAGCTTTTGTAGAATTATAACATACCTGTGGAGATTAAAAGAAGCCTTGAATGACTGCCAAAAGCAATTCACCTCACATACTTCTATTGAGAAACTGCTATTTACCAGGCTAGAAACCAAAATGCCAGTGTATACAAAGACTTAGATTTAGTAATGTAAAAGAATAGAACAGAATTACTGAGTTTCCTAATTCCTTATTGATCACTTGATGTTTGTTCTTCAGATGTGTCACACCCTCACTAAAGTTGGATATTTTCCAGAGTAATCTTCTCTTCCAATTTGTTCTTCCTGGGCAGTCTTATCCATAACCGTACCTCCAGTTACCACTGCAGTGATGATGATTCTTCAATTTGTGTCTAATCTGGGACTCCAGATTAACTAAGCCACTTAACACCTCCACCTGGATGCAATGCATGCGTCTCAAGTGTAACATGTGTAAAAGTGAAATCCCATTCTTCCCTGTCCTCTTCATACAGCTACTACTCCCTCTTTTTCTCTATATGAATAACATTTATTGCCTGAGTCATTCATCTTCATTCCACCTTTTTCTCCCCTGCCCCCACTCTTTTTCATCTACTTTATCACTGAGTTCTATCTGATTCTTCCTCCTAACAGCATATGACTCTATCTTTTTCTGTTGTCACAGTTGGACTAGGTCTATTTTCTGTGGTACTCCTCTTATCCATTTTCTACTTGGTGCCAGAGGTATCTTTTAATATATAGAAATATCATCATGCTCCCTGTTTCAGGTTTTCAATGGCATTCTGTCACCACATGGTAAAAATGCATGGCATATGCTCCATCTAGCATATGCTACCTTTCCAACTTGGTTTCCTGTCATTTCTCCCTTACACATCTACCCACCCATATTCAATAACTTGCAGTTGTCAGAACACCTCTTGTTTACTTAGTGTATTATAGTGACCTCTACCAGAACTACCTCCCTTCTGTTTGCTGATATTGTTTTGGAAGTGTGAATTTGAGATGCTAATATACTATCCACATGGAGGTGTTCAATAAAATATATCTTCCTAGTAAACCCTTAACTCCTTTCCCATCTTCGGTTCGACGTTATCTTCTTTGTGAGATCCTCCTAACTCCTAACATATAAGCACTTTTCCCAAATTCTCATGATATATACTCTGTACTAGTATTATAATAGTATGCATTATTTATTGTAACTGAATTTTTGTTTGTGGGCATTTCAGGGGCATGCTTGGTGTCCACTTTGCCTTAGTATCTGTCCCTCACTGGCTTGCATATA
The DNA here is from genome assembly GCF_000696425.1 of Galeopterus variegatus. Lineage (NCBI taxonomy): Eukaryota > Metazoa > Chordata > Mammalia > Dermoptera > Cynocephalidae > Galeopterus > Galeopterus variegatus. The sequence goes on from NW_007727173.1 coordinate 250,877, forward strand.
TCTATTAAGTGATCAGTAAATGTTGGTTGAATTAATGAATGAATGTTAATTCTTTAAGAAAACACCCATTGCTTGCTTTTATGTAGTAATTATGGAACCTAAGAACACATTGATGTAAAATCTTGTACAAGTCACTTAACCTTTTTGTGTCTCAATTTTTTCTTCACCTCATTAGCTTATTCTGTTCTAAATAGTTTATATCTAGAGAGAGAGGGAGTGTTTAATATGAGGGTTACTTCAAAAAGTTTGGAAAAATAGAATTAAAAGATAATCTTCCCATAAACTTTTTGAAAACCTTGTGATGTGTCAATGGTTGCACACATTTGTAAGTATACCTCAGACCATTGAATTGTACCCTTTAAATAGGTGAACATTGTGGTATGTAAATTATATGTCAATAAAGCTGTTTTTAAAAGTAGTAAGAGAACATCATTAATTAAGGAACTGAAAGAAGATATGTGTGGCTGAAGTGCAGAGAATGGAGAGAAGGATTGAGGTGAGGTGCTCAAGGAATAGAGCAAGCAGGGCATTTTAAGGATGTCGATCTTATCTGAAGATCTCTAGGCACTACTGAAGAGTTGTAAGAAGGAGAGAGGTGATCCTGTTATATTTTCATTTTGTCAAGATCACTCTGGCTGCAGGGTGAGAGAAGATTGGAAAGCGCCAAGGTGGATGTGTGGAAGGATTGATCTTATCTGAAGATCTCTAGGCACTACTGAAGAGTTGTAAGAAGGAGAGAGGTGATCCTGTTATATTTTCATTTTGTCAGGATCACTCTGGCTGCAGGGTGAGAGAAGATTGGAAAGCGCCAAGGTGGATGTGTGGAAGGATACCCTGTTACATGTCTGTTTTTCTGTTGGTAGCTTGAACCTGGGGAGTGGAAGTGGAGTTACAAAGAAATAGGTGGAATGAATAGGCAGATATTTAGGAGGTAGAATAGGTCGTAACTTGGTGAAGAGTGATTGATTACAAGGTATCATGTGTAACACCAGAATTCTGACTTGTATACCTGGATGGATATAGTGCTGCTCTTGACTAAGGGAATGTGGACAGTGATTAGGTTTTTGCAGCAAAAGTTAAGAATTCAGGCTTGAACATCAGAAGGATGAAATGCCATTTAGATATTTGGGTCTGCTTAGAAGGGAGATGGATGCTGGAAATGTTTATTTGATTTATCTATTTGTGGTTAGAAATCAAAGATGCAGTCTTTGAGACTGCTGAGAGAGACAAGAGACCCCCTAGCACTGATTTTTAGGCATTCCAGCATAATGTAGTGGCTGGGTAGTGGAGATGGGAAGTTCAAAGGGAAAGGTAGGAGAAAACCAGGAGAGTGAGATGGAACCAAGAAGGGAGGGAATGATGTTAGGTGTAAAGAGTTGATGGACAGTGTCAGGTTCCTTTGTCTAATGTTAAGAAAAACAGAGACTACATGGCCAGTTTGATTTGGTGTTGTAAAGATTGTTAATAACCTTGATGAGAAGTGATTTGGAGGAGTGATGAATGATGGGTGAAACCATCATTTTGGAGTAAAGTGAAGTGAGTGTATGGAGATACAGCAAAATTGTGGAGGTGGGGAGAATGATAAGCAGCAGCTTGAAGTGGGGGGATATGTGTTCTGGAGTTGTTTTTGAAGTATGTGAAAGTTTTGGTAAGTTTCATTGTCAGTTGAAAAGATGTAGCGGACAGGGTGTAGTTCATGAGAAGTTAATAATTGCTCATAAGAAATTCCTGAGAAGGTAAGGTAACCGCATGTGGAAAGAGCCACCCCTCTACCCAGTGGGAGAAGAAGAGAAGGGTGCTGGAGAAGGTGACCCACAGGAGTGTGGGAGGAGAGGCTCATTGGTGGTTAGTGATGATGAAATTTGAGCAGATCCAGTTTGCTGTAGTGTCTGGTTTTCTTCAGCAGTCCTGGAGTAGATGTGGAGGAAGTGGATAGGAAAAGACAAGAGGCTCAGGAAAAACCAAGAAAAAGTTTAGCTAGCACTGGAGTGCTTTGAATAATCTAAGACTTCAAATAAAGGACCAGCAAATAGAAAACTTATTCCCTAAAAACAGTACACAGTATCCTTAGTGTCTTCTGTAGTTTTTAAATGACCATATACTAATATGTAGTAGTAGTAGTTGTATTTCACTTTGTTACTCACAACCTCTTAAAGAAAATGTTATATTTTTTAAAAATTTAACACTATTTTAACAGGTGTTTTTAAGCATCTGCTAGTATTTGTATTCATTGAACAAATATTTATTAGTATTATATATACCAGGAACCTAATAGTATACTTTCAGAGTTAAACTGTACAGTCTGTTCTGTAACAAATGAAGAGGTGTGTCCCTAATATGGTGTGCTCAAATGTTAGTTATAGACAATTTTTCATGGGAAATTAGGAGAGTTTCAAACACAGTAACAAAATTACTTTTTCTTGTAGGAATTTCAGTAGCCCAAGATTTTTGGAAAAGCTAATACTATAAAACCAAGTTATAACAGGGCATACCCAGAGTTGAATTACTTCTAACTCTGGAACCAAAGCAGTTGGCCTTTCTTTTCACCACTATCAAATTGCTTCTTAAATATTCATCCAAATATTTAAAGTACCAAACACCCAACAAAAAGCTTTTTACCTTGGACCACCAATCACATTTTAACTAATGTGGCCAACGGCGAATGTTCTCTAGTTCATTGATTTCTGACTCCATTTCTTCTCATGAAAACTCATCTGTTAAAAAAATACCAGTGTTTTGGATATTGATGCATGTAAGGGTATAGGAAAAACCAAACTCAGTTTCTCCTACTATACTTTCACAACACAGAGTACTTCTGTAACCTCTCGTCACCAAAATGTGTAGGGATTTCTCCCCACCAACAACTAGTCAATTCTGACACCATGTGCTCCAGTGGACACCAACTGGGTGTCCTGACTCAATTCGATTCTGACACTGTTTACCTGCAGATAATGTCAGATTCCACAGATTGAGGGCTCAGTCCCACAAGACTGCCCCACTTTACAGGAGCCAATCTGAATTAATTTGCAGATTAATTTATTAGAGCAGTTCACAGAACTCAGGGAAACACTTTACTTAACATTTACCCTCTTATTATAAAAGATATTACAAAGGATACAGATGAACAGCCAGATGAAAGAGGAGATGCTAGGGCAAGGTATGGGAGAAGGGGTGCGCAGAGCTTCCCTGCCCTCCGCGCATGTGCACCACTCTCCAAGAACCTTCACGTGTTCTATCTGGAAGCCTTCTGAATCCTGTCCTTTTGGGGTTTTATGGAGGCTTCATTACATAGGCATGATTGATTATATTTGCACTGTTGATTACATTATTGGCCATTAGTGATTAACTCATCCTGCAGCCCCTCTCCTTCCTGGGAGGTTGGGGTTGGAGCTGAGTGTCCCAGCCCTCTAATCGTGTCTTGGTCTTTTGGGTAATCCGCCCCATCCTGAAGCTACCTAGGGGCTTCCAGCCACCAGTCATCTCATTAGCATGCAAAAGACATTTTTATCACTCCAGAGTCTCCAAGGATTTTAGGAGCTGTATGCCAGGAAAGAACAAAGACCAAATACATATTTGTAATATCACAATGCGAGTGCCACTACTCATAATAATCATATAGTACTGAAGCACTAGATCTTGTTGAAATGAGTTGATGCTACTATAGTTTAAAAACCAAGTCAAACAGATTTGATATGATTTCAGTTACAAACCAACTAAAATGGCTTTCAGCCACTCAACTTGGTGGATGTTCCTAAATTAAAGAAATTTATCTTAATTTTTTTAAAAGCATATTTCTGTTATATAAACCCCATTTTATCTACTGATTTTTATAAATCCGCAATATTTTAACATTTTGTAAAACCAGATATATTTTTGTAAACCAGATACATTCCAGTGACAGATTTTATACTTGAATATAACATATTTAAGAGCATACTAATTTTATATGTCTGATATTTTCCATAATAAAAAGTACAGATAACTTTTTAAAAATCATATATTACATACATATACAAATTCAAAATGCAGTTAAGTACCAAAACTGAGTCAAAATACAAACAATACCTCTTTGTGGTTTCTTACTGGGCTAGTTTGTCAAAGTAGACATCAAGTTTGCTGTGTGTAGCCTTTATAGAACTAACATATTTTAGTGCAATCTTAGTAGTTAGTAAGTTCTTAGGAAGAAAAGAAGTGGGAAAATTACAGCTCCTTATTGAAAATGCCTGAGAAAAAGCCCAATTTCAGCTTCTGTTCAAGGAACTCAGTGTCATTTTTTCCATTCAGTTAGCAATTATTTTGTTTCGTTCATATTTCTTAAAAAAGAAAACAGTCAATGAAGAATTTATAAAATGAATACCCATACCTTTATGCAGCCATCTACATTGGAAAAGCCTTTTTAGGACACAGTTAACAGTGTGTGCCTCTTCTAGAATGAAGTGGAGTAAGTAAATAAACAAATGGAATTTCTCTTCTTAATCTTTATAATGATGAAATAATCTCAAATCAGGAAAGTAATTTGTAATAGTATTCTTCATAAAGGCAAAAGATAATGTTAAGCAATACCATTCAACTGTGATTTAGATTTAAAAGTTTTACGATGGTGATTCTATCCTCTGACTGTCTCTCACATCTGTTGTCATTTCTCCATCTACACCATAATTATACTGGTTCATGAAATCATTATATGTTGCCTGATTAGTAACATATAATTGCCTCTTAACCTGTGTAATCCTCCGCCTTTAGTTTTACCTTTCCTAATATTTTCCGTACTGGAGCTAAAGTGGTGCTTTTGAAGTGCAAATCTAACCATGACTTTCTTTAAGTTACTCTAGTACATCCCCTTGCTGAAACAGAGCTTGCAAACAACTGTTACCTCACAAGTCTCATTATCTCATACTCTTGATTCTCAAGTTTTGAACATGATTTTCATTTTCTCAGAGCCACCCTCAAATCTTCCTTCCCTCTTCCTGTAACTTTTATTTGCCCTTTGGGTCTCAAATTATATATCATTGTGTATTGATATCCCCAGATTCTTCAGTTCTCTGTTCACCTCCAGCCCAGACTTATCTCACTTCCCTTGCAGTATGTTCCTGGAGAGTCCCTTCATCAATTTTAATTGTTTTAATTGCTAAAATTGCTTAATTATTTTTTTCTCCATTTCGTCTCTGCCCGCTATCCCCAGTGGGTTTCCAAAAGGGCAGACTTTTTATCTATTGTTAGTTAAAACCTATCCTAAAGAATAGTGTTCCAGTAAATACTTTTCTTAACAAAGAATCATTTCTTAAAGTTTCAAGGATTGTAATATGAAAAATGTTTCTGATAGCATATTTTGTAAAAATAGTAAAACATAGTAAGATATAAAATTGTAGTAACAACCATTAAAGGAAAAATCCCTATTCATAATAACATATAGATGGGAATAAAATTGTTAAATTTTCCCAAGTAGTAGATTATGGATAAATTTAAAAATATACTTTTAAATGAAATATAGAACCATCTAGATTTAGAAAGATAATACCTAAATCCATTTGTAAATCCAGATTAGTTAAGAATTTTTTTTTTCTTTCAGTGCCTGATATGTTCTACTAAATAGAAATATAATCCTTCCTTTGTAAGAGTAGTAGATTATGGATAAATTTAAAAATATACTTTTAAATGAAATATAGAACCATCTAGATTTAGAAAGATAGTACCTAAATCCATTTGTAAATCCAGATTAGTTAAGAATTTTTTTTTCTTTCAGTGCCTGATATGTTCTACTAAATAGAAATATAATCCTTCCTTTGTAAAAGCTTTAGAATTTGTCACTGTCTCTGTTTTCTTCCCCTTTGGTGGTATATCATTGATATCTTTTTCAAAATAGATAAGTTTTGTATATGTGGGAGGAAAATCTCTTGAGGCAGTTAACTTTCCTTCCTTAATGATCTCATCAAGTATCATAGGGAATTCCTTGACAGTCTGAGTGTACCTGTTCCTTCCCCAGTCCTCATGTTGACATTATGTACAGTTTAAACATTCACCCTAACATTGAAGTCACTTAACTATCAGCTATGGTTTACAAAACTCAGCTCTTTAACATAAAAACCCAGCATGTATTATTTCTTGACCACTTTATAATTTTGGGGTTTTTTTGATAGCTGTATGTTAGTAAAAGTTTATAAACTTATTGTTGTCACATTAATAGATATGGTGCAATTCTTAATAATCATAAAACATCTTAAAAAACATAGCAGCCACAAAGAATAAAGAAATGGCCAAAACTCAAAATTACCATGCATAATCAGTTTGTTAAGGAGCATAGTTTTATTGGTTAACTATAAATGTTAGTAAGGTTCATAGTTCTTCAGTAGAGGAACTTTTTATACTGCTTTCCTCTAATAAAATAACCTATGGTTTACTCCATAGAGTAGCTGTTTGACTCATAGTTGGTCCTGCTATAAAGGAAAAAATTCCTAAAGTTTTATTTCTACAATTGACTCCTATTCCTAATAGTCAACTTCTGTGTATAACTTTTTCACTGATTTACTTCATGCTTGTTTTAAAATAAATTATTTAGATTGCTGTATATATCATTTCCCAGTTAAAAATGGGGGGATATTTACAATTTACCTCAGAAGTAAAATATTCTTTATCCCTAAGCAGAATGATGTGTTATTTATATTCCAGATTTGCTTTATTGTTATTGATTCTTCAAGTGTGACTGAACACAACCTTGCTCCATAGCTCCTGTTGGATATCTAAGCAAAATAAGTATTCAAGTTCTTTATTAACATAATGGCACAAATTCCTATTTTTTGTTTAATTTTACTATAAAGTACAGCCAATGGGAGAAATAATACCTTTTACATACCTTACAGAGTTGTTAAATGAGATTAGAAAGGTTAAATTCTATATAAACTGTAAACACTTAAAATACAGACTTTTATTTGAATTCTAAGAAAAAATGAAATATTTAGTTTATTTTTTATCTGTCCAAAGAAAGATGAATCAGTCTCAACATCTTGAACAAGAATTATAGTGCAAAAGGCCTAAACTTGTCTGACTTCACTATAGTTGTTGTGGTGTATAATAGAGAGCAAATGCCACCAGATGACTTATGATAAAATGTCGGCCGTTCTTTCCTTTCCTTTGTTTTACCTTGGCCTAACTTTGAGCTTCAAAGTTCTGGTAAGCTATTTGCATTGAAGGGGTATGCCTTTAAATATTTTATGAAGCAACAAAGAAAAAAAAATAAGTAAGCAACCAAAATTAACTTTCTCAGGTGTCACTACAATGACTACATCCAGGTTGTAAGTGAAACTAGCAGTGGTGACTTAAAATTGCTCTGAGTAGAGGTAGCTTTCTACCTCTACTCTTCTTTGAGGTCATCAAGACTGTGCTTGATGGCTCAGAAATCTCATGAGTGTCTCCTAGTGAAAAATGGGTTACTTTGAAGAGTTCCTGTGGAAGAAGGACATTATGCAGTAGCATTACCTTGGAAATTTTGCAAGAGCAATTGTGGTGAATTAACACTTTTACCACAGATCTTCATTATTGAGCTTAGTACTCACGGTTAACCCCCTAAAACTGCATGCAACATTTTTTGCCTTTGTACTCGTGTATGCTTTCTAGATAAAGAATCTGTAGTTATCAGATCTGCTATTCGTTATTCATTCCCCATGCTTTTTCATTTGGTCTTCCAGTACACTGTGTGAAAACCCCTGTCATATGCAACATTTTTTGCCTTTGTACTCGTGTATGCTTTCTAGATAAAGAATCTGTAGTTATCAGATCTGCTATTTGTTATTCATTCCCCATGCTTTTTCATTTGGTCTTCCAGTACACTGTGTGAAAACCCCTGTCATGGTACCAGTTACACTTTATTGACCGTGCTTTACCATTCTGTCTCCCCCTACTAGACTATAAATCTGGAAGGTAAAGACCATATCTAATTCTTTATATCCCTTGGTAAGTGATTGGTATTGGGTACATAATTAGTATTTGGTAAAAATAAATGTCTTTGCTTTCCTGTGGGCTCAATGCTCATTCTGAATATGTGTGAGTTTAATATTAAGAAAATGTTTCAGAATTTTTCATCAGGCATTTATTATGACATCCTTCAGGGTCTGTCCACCTCCAGGCCCCTCCTATACCACTATGCATATACTTTTCTTATTTTTTACCTATTTCTCCCACCTCTAACAACTAATAGATTTTTAGACCATCATTATTTTCAGGTTTCTACTCTTCTCTTTATCTTCTACTGTGAGATAAGGCTCTTAAAAACTCCCAGTTTGTCTTTATGTGTACTACCTTCTGACTCAATCATATAATCTAATAATATCTACCCTAAAATATAATCAGTTGTAGAGTTCTTTTACAAAATGATGATGTGGCTCTACCTGTGTGGCCTGAATTTTGTATCAAAGTCTTTCAAATGTTTGTCATTTCTGTTAAGCTTAACTATAAAGAATAAACTCACAAGCTGTATCACTCTATTTAGCAAGCACTGGAAGAAATAAATGCATATTACTTTTCCTTTCTGAGATCATTACTACTTTTAAATGTCCTATTTATACATTGTTGAAGAAAAGACAGGGCATATTATCGTAAGGTAAAAAATCTTTGTTAGTTTTATATAATTTAAATTGAGGTAGCATCATGTATGCGTGTGTTTGAGTGTTTTAAGCTTTTCTCGTTAAAGTGCCTCATACTTTCTTCCTTGTCTCGTTTTATCTGTGAAAAGTTGTTGCTGTTAAATGAGTTATAATAATTAAGCAGGAATATGTCATATAGTGTTGTGAGAAATACAGAAAGATATGCAAAGCTTTCTTTCCTTACTGTGTGTCTAACATTTTGACCCATGAATTTGTCAGTGAAACAGCAGTCTTTTTTTTGGTATATGTATCATTTGAACTGAGGGTACTTTGAAAAAGGTAAGTAGGCTACAGTGTCCAGGTGAAGTAATGAGGCTCTTCACCTAAGCAAAGCAGTTCTCATACATTTCTTCAATATTGGGTTTCTGTCGTGATCCAGGGAATTTCTCTAATGGTCTTGGATTTGAAGACATCCTTTTTTGTGTGTTGGACTTAGCACAGTATCTACATGATACTACATGCTCATTAACCATCTGTTAAGTAACAGAAAATAGCAGACTGGGGGAAGAAAGAAGCATGGAATCAAGGAAACTTTAATCTAAAAAGAAATAGCAGTTCAGCATGATTGGCACAGAGAGTTCACATAGACTTGTCACAAAATGAGGATGATCTAAGAGGAGAGGAAGTTGGCATGGCCATCAGTGAAAGTCTAGGAAGTTCAAATTACAGGAAGTAGTGATTGCGGAGGGCGGGGAGCCCCTTGTCTTCTGTATCAGTTGGAAAACAGAAACCACACTAGGTATTTCAACAGAGAGAATTGATAAAGGAATTGGTTAAATAGGTGTTTAGAACTGAAAAAGGAGAAAAGGGGACAGGAATACAGATTTAGAAACTGCAGGAATCAGCTATTACCCCAGGGTTGGCAGATAAAAGAGAAGAACTTGCTACTACTATTAGATCTTAGACACTTTGAGAAGGTGCTCTGCAGAGGTGGAACTGAAACCTTTGATGTGGTGCTACGTGGCTGATACCGGGACCTTAGGAGCTCAGAGGAATGGACGCTGTGTAGCTGGTGCTGGTAGCTTATGAGGGAGAGGTGGAGCTGCACAATGAAGCTGGTTCTAGAAGTACTGGGAAAGAAATGTGGAGCCTGGAAACACCTGCCTCTGGCAAGTGCATAGCTGAGAAGAGCTGCACACAGGAAGGAGCGTGTCCCTTCTCCCCTCATCCGGTTCTTCAGGCTCACTTTAACACCCCTGCCCCAGAAAACCAAATGGTAAAGAAGTAATTATAGACTCTTAGACAAAGCATTTGAAAGCATATGGCAGGTCAGTTTGGAACTTAATAACTGCAACATCATCTTTGAGAAAAATTCTGAAAACTGTGAAAGCATATTTTTCTACTAACTTTAGGATACGTTGGAGTAAGTTGACCCTAGATTGGTATTCAACTACCTGACATCTTCACTTAGGTGTTTAAAATAGATATTTCAAACTTAACCTTTCAGAATAGAACTTTTGATATCATATCCCTCAACTTTTATCATCTCGTTAAATGGAGCTACTATTTTATTGCTTAATCCAAAAACCTAAACATCATTCTTCAGTTTCTCTTTTTCCCTTATCCCCTACATCCAACTGATTATCAAGTCCTGTCAGGTTAATTTACTTTTTTCATCTTCATTATTACCTCCATCCAAGTCCAATTCATCATCTTCTGTTGCCTGGGCTATATTAAAGCTTGTGGCCAGTCTCATAAATCATACTGGAGCCCCCAACAGTCCATCTATGAAATAGCAGAATGAGCTTTTTTTTTTTTGTCCTTTTCGTGACCAGTAAGGGGATCACAACCCTTGGTGTGGTGTCGCCCACACCGCGCTCAGCCAGTGAGCGCACTGGCCATCCCTATATAGGATCCGAACCCGCGGGGGGCATTGCTGCGCTCCCAGCGCCACACTCTCCCGAGTGCGCCACAGGGCCAGCCCCAGAATGAGCTTTTAAAGAGAAGTTTTGTTATGTCACTCCCCTCTTTAAAACCCTGTATTTAAATTGTCAGGTAAATTCTTTATCAGACTTTTGCCTGACAAACCTGACATGGAAGATGAAGGCAATGATTGGTATTAAACTTGTTTATAAAATGTGGTCACTCTTTGTTTTCCCTTTTTCTCTACTCATTTGTTATTCAGCTCTTACTCCCCAAGTAAATTACTCTTGTATTTTTTGTGTTTGGAAAACCTTTTCTACACATTTTAAATGTATAGATAAGTAAGAATCAATTTTTAAATGTATTGAGGAAGTTCACTTTTGCAAAGCATTGGAGGCTGCAAAGAAGACTGATTTATTCGTTATTGGTTATTTAGGGACATAAGTCATATGAGAAATTTTGTGTAACCAGCATCAAAAAATAGAATAAACAATATAGCACATGGCTGTATATTATCTATCCCCCCCCAAAATAAGCAGCATGGATTTATGAAAGTAATACCATTATGTGTGGGAGTGGTTAGAAAAGTCTGGGCTCTAGGAAAGGAAAATGATCTGAGCTATTTGGAAAAGGAGTACACAAGATGCTTCTAGACAGGAGACTGTCTAATTCAGAGGCAAATAAGCACCAGGTCTTTCCTAGGAGACTGTAGAAAGATGATTTTGACTAATTCAAAATATTTGCAAATAAGGCTGTTTTTATAAGTTATTCAATGCCTTGAATGCTACACCGGAGATTTTAGGCTTTTCTCACAGACAGCAGTTGAAATTATTTTTTTAGTTGATCCGGTTTTAATGATTTGGAAATATTTATACATTTGTTTTAGCTCTCTGTGGTAATTAATTGCATTGTTGTAGCTTTTTTTTTTTTTGCACGTGTGCTTTATGGATTTTTAAATACAAAATAAACATGATTTTCTTCATTTCAAATGTGAGGTCTTTGAATTCAAATGGTGTTTCCATTTAAAAGGCATCACATCATTGGAGAAGGTATAATGTAACGGTTAAACATAAGGACTTTGAATAAGGTACTCTCGGTTGGAAGCCAGTATTACAATGTTACCCTGTATAACTATGGATAAGCTGCCTAACCTATATGAGCCTCAGGGATGATATAGTACCAGTATCAAAGATTTTGTTATGAAACATTAATACTTAGATGAAAAAGATCTAATATCTAGTTCTAATAAAGTAGAACAACGTATGAATTGTTCTGCTTTAAAATGTTGAAACCCTGTTACTTTCCTCTAATATTAAACATGACTATTTCTATTACTTTAACATAGTTGCTTTACATAGCTGATAGCACACCTATATCTTACTGTTATTTATGCACAAATTTTAAACTATGTATTTATATATATCTGTAATCTGTTGCCCATAATTGCAAACCCCCCAAAATTCAGAAAAGTATGTTTATAGTCTATCTTTATTTCACTTAGTGTTAGTATTTTTTTGTTTATTTATTGTATTATAAGACTTTTCCCCCAGGCCCTACTTGGGAGTATTATATAACCTATAGTATGCTATCTTTGTACAAACCTGAAAAATTCTGAAATTCTCAAGACACTTCTCTGATGCCACAGTTTTTAGCTTTTAGCAAGTGTTTGCTATATTTTTGAACCTTCATGTTTCTAAAGGTAATATTCATGTTTAAATATTTTACATAATTTTTATACAAAATAAAAGGGAAATGTTCATCCTGCCCTATGACGCAGCAACACCACTCCTTATCTAATATGAAAACATATTCACACACACAAGAAAGCCTTGTTTGAGAATTTTTATAGTGGCTTTATGCAGTGTCCCCAAACTGCAAATAACCAAATGTCTATAGCAGAAGAGTGGATAAATAAAATACTACTCAGACATTACAACAAATGAACTATTGATACATGCAGCAATATGGATGAGTTGCATAAATCTTATGATGAGGGAAAGAAGTTGGACACAAAAAATTATATATATTTCCATTATATGCAGTTCTACCATAGGCAGACTAAACTGTGGTGTGGTAGAAATCAGACTGGTGGTTGCAGCTTTGAGGCACAAGGGGACTTTATGGCTTGGTGGAAATGCCCTGTGTCTTGATGTGCTTTCATCAAAACTAATGGAATGTTACACTTAAGGTCTTGGGATTTTGCTGCATATAAATTGTATTTCACTTTTTTAAATGATTTAAAAATATAGGGCAAATACTTAAATGAAAAGTTATGAGATTCCAGACAGTCACTTGAATTCAGCATTATAAAATACGATTTTATGACCTTATGTTGGTTGCTTAAGAGCAGTTTCTTTTGTTACAAATGAAAAAAGTCAGTGTTCCATCTCTGCAGAGATTGTTCTTGTTGAACATTCTCCAAGATACCTTGCGAAATGCCTTAGAAGTGAGATGTGTAACTTCAGGATGCCATATTGATCAGTTGTTAACTTTGAGAAAAGAGGAGAGGTCAAATAAACTCCTGGTCTGAAGTCTGGGTAGTAGAAGCTCTAGAGCTTCTGGACTATGTAGAAAACAGTAACAGGTTTTTTTTAATCTGAACTAGTATTTGAAATAGAGGTGGCGTACATCTTTAACAGTGTTCTGGCAGGTACATAGTGCCAATTTTATTGTCAAAACCAGGACAGTAAGGTTGAAATGACCACTTCCATGCAAAAGTAATTCTATGATGAATCTGTCGTCTCAAGACAAACAGCGTCATGCTCTGAGTAGTGGAAGTGGTTAGGAGGTGGGAGTGATAAGAACGTGAGAGTGAAGCGAATTCTGGAGTGAGACCACCAGGGTTAGATGTCAGCTCTGCCAACTAAATCCTGTACTCTTCTGGGAAGCATTAGTGTAGCCTGCCATAATGAGCTATAATCCAGTGTAGTATAGTCACCTCCATGACATCATTATGGCATACTGCACCAACACCTCCTAGTGAAGGCTATACTGCTCTGATTTTTATTGGGGTGATCTCTGCTCTGTTTTCAGTCTTCTGTACCGTTCAGAAGACACACATCTGTGCGCACACCCTGGTGGGCACACACGCATTTCTTCCATCGTCTCTTTGTCTTTCTCCCATGTTGGACAGTGCATCACCAGCTGAGTGGTTATTTTATTATCTAAAAAACGTTCAATTCAAGCATGTTTTCAAGCACTTACTCTCTCTGCACAAGACTTTTCTTTCATCTTTATTTATTCCTTGTTGGAGGTAATTTTGCCCTTTTGTTTGCTGACATTTTCAGACTTGCACTAGTACTTTCTTACTGTGGAAGGTGGCTGGAGGTGTACCTATTATTGCTTTTCTTTTAATTTTTTTTATTTGTATAATTTTTAATACTTTGGGTGTTCTTCCATTATTATATGTAGGTTTAAATTTGAAACAACTTGATAAGTTAATTTTTAGTATTATTAGTTTTTAGTGAACAAGTTTAAGCAGTTTTATCATAACGGATTTCTAATTCTTCCCTTCCAGTAGTAGCTTACTTTTTTTTTTAACAAGTTGTTTCTGTATCTTTCAAGGAAATCACATTTATTTATTTTTTATTCATCTTTGTACAAGTTGATAGGGGTCAAGGAACCAAGTATCTTCTCCCTGTGCTTCAAACAGCTGAGCTATCTGGCCAGCCCAAGTTCTAAAAAAAAAAGTTGGACACATTAAACATTGTCTTCATGATGTTTTCACTTATCTTTTTACTTAATTCTTTGTGATTTATTAAAGGCCCACTCAGCGATTCTATTTACTTCAAATTGTAGTAACTATTCACTGCTATAATGACAAAGATAGCATTTTGTGTATCGTTAACAGTTATAATAGAAAAGCAGGACTGAGAAGTTTATCACTTGTCCTAGACCTGCCCTTTTTTTGAATCAGGGAGGACCAAAATTATATCAGGAAAATGTATCATTACTTTCTTTTCAGATATTAAGTCCTGAGGATCAGATGGTACATAAAGGTGGGGACACTTAGTTCCATCTGTACCACCGTCTTCAGGGATGAAACTTGAGAGAAGGACCTTCATCTACTCCCTTTTGCTGTGGCTGGTTAAGTTTATACTGTAGGACATAGACATTTAAGATTTGGAAATAAAGATTTCTCATGCCATTCATTTAAAAATAAGTCCTAGCAAATAATTTGGGAGAATGGGTAAATGGGGGTTAGGCTCTATTCTCATAGAGCTTACTTTGGGAGTGGTGATATCCATCAAACTATAATTGAAGGCAGAAGCAGTGTTATCTAGGGATGGCCCCTTGAGAAGGTAGCATCAGGTTGAAGTGTGTGGGGATAGGTGGGTGATTTGGAAAGAGGAAGGTGTATAACCGTGTGCAAAGGAGCATATGCAATGAGGGAAATGGTAGTATGCACAGGATGAGTAATGGGGGGTGATCTGGTTAGATTTATAAAATTAGATAGGTATATGAAATAGAAGATTAATGGATTTAACTTGAGAAGATAGTTTGGGGCCAGATCATATTTTTAGATATAGCAAAAATCCATGAAAGAGTTTGAGATGTGAGAATGTTAAGAAACATTGAGATGAAAGTTGTGTTTTGGGCAATTAGTCTGGCCCTTGTATGTAGATGAATTGAAGGACAGCCACCATTAACCGAATATTTTAGTAGTTTTGTGGCTACATCAACAATGACTAGAACAGGGGTTACAACAATAAATGGAAAGAGTGGGGCAAATCCAAGGTAAATGGCCAAACATTTTGGTAATGAGAGATGATACTGGTTTGTCTGTCATTGTAGCATAGTTGTTTTTAGTGCCCCTTTTTGCTTTCCAGTGTTTCCTGGTTTGGACAATAAATCATATGGTGAACTTAAAGATAGAGTACCATAGAATTGATAGCACTTGCTAATTAGACTGGGGGAGTGGATAGGGATGGTAGCATAAGAGAGCCAATTATACAATTTTTAGAAATTCTTATGATTATTATAATTCCACTAAATTTTCCTTTTGGGAGAACTAAGTATAAAATTCCTTTACCTGAATACCACAATTAAATCTTATATGTATAAAATATGTTTTGTGCTTTTTTTTAATGAATACACTTCGTTTAGGATTATTCAGCAAAATGGGAGATGCTGAAGAGAATATTCTATACTTAAACTTATCTAACATTTTCATTTATTTCCATCTAAAAGCAAAGCTATTTGAGAGAACTTTAATAAGTCAGTGTAGCTTACATATTTCAAGTAGAAATGCAGCCAGTGGCCATTGAGAATACCCTGTGTACCACCAACATGCCATCACTGAGAAAATGGGCTTTAGTATGTCAGCGCCTTTTCATTCCCGATTTTTTTTTTCCATGATTGAAACAGGTGGCTGTAGTCACATAATATCTATTTTAAGTGTGTAGCTGTAGCTGTGAGTTATGTGGACGATCTCAAATGCTTACTGCTCTTATGTTTTCCGTGTACAGGCAGAAGGAGAAGACAGCCTGAAGAAGATGCAGCTAATGGAGCTTGCGATTCTGAATGGCACCTACAGAGATGCCAACATTAAATCACGTAAGATGAGACTGAGGCCCAGGGTTACAGCCATCTCAGATGTTTTGTCTGTAGACCTTTTTCCTTTGGCAGCACAACACATGAACAGTTAAAGTGAGGAGTTCAAGAAATTGTGTAACTTTATATGGGACTGACAGTCCTATTTTTAATGTTTTTGTGAATTGGGGACACGCTCTATTTTACGCCAGCATGTCTAAGTTTGGGGTTTGAAAACTTTTATTCTGATGAAATTTCAACCTCTAGGGCCAGCCCGTGGCTCACTTGGGAGAGTGTGGTGCTGATAACACCAAGGCCACGGACGGGTTCACATCCCCATATAGGGATGGCCAGTTAGCTCACTTGGGAGAGAACGTGGTGCTGACAACACCAAGTCAAGGGTTAAGATCCCCTTACCGGTCATCTTTTTAAAATAAATAAATAAATAAATAAAAAATAATTCAACCTCTAAATTCAAGAATTTCAAGAAATTTCCTGTTCAGTTATCTACAGTTTTAAGGCTTTCAGCTTTTGTTATATTTATGCAAAAGACAAAATTATGAAAGCTTTTTAAAAAAAAAACTTATTTGAAGTGTATGAATGAAATGACCCTCCTTATTGAATTCTTTCCTTTCGCCTTGCTTGCATGTTTCCCTCCAAATTTTTTCCCTATTGATTTTATATGTGAGTTCACAGAAATCAGTGGGTGTTCAGCCCTGTTGTTTTGTTTATGTGTATCTGTGCATGTTTTTATAAGCTATAGGAAGATTGCTTTTTTATATTTAAAATGAAATAATGTAAACTTTGTTGTTCGAGGTAAAAATCTAAGGTTTGCACGTGTCATTCATATGGATATATCATATTTAAATTATTAATTTTTTTAAAGAAATAAAATTTAAAGTCCTAGCCAGCTTTCCAAAATGTAGGCAACCCAGTGGGCTTAGAAGTAGTTACTTTACAAATGGTTGACATTAATTTACTCATGAGAATGAGAATATATCATTAATAGTCATGAATTTAGTCATCTATGAGGTCCTAAAGATGCAGAACATTTATATATAAACCTAGTGGTGACTTGACTAACCTAATAAAAGGAAAAAAATTGTTTTAATTTGAAAGTGAAGCTACACTTTTGAAATTTGCCAAAACTGTTTCTGTGGACTCCAATTACAAATTTTTTCCAAAGATCTTTTAATGCAAGTGTTTCCTTGTGCTTCCGCATGCACATTTAGTCTCATGAAAGACATGGATGTTTCAAATACATGAACTAAAAATAACATATGTTAATGATCTTATTCATTTATTTTACAGTGGCTTTTTAATTTTTGCACATTTACTCAATCACATTGGGATAAGGGAAAGCTGTTGGCATTTTATTGGTGTGCTTTGGCATTTTTGTGTGATCAGCGCATGTACTAATGATTTCCTTTTATTTTTCTTCTTTTCTGCTTTTTCCTTTCTTTTTCCTATCCCCTTCTCATTTTTCCATATTTTATACTGCTATCTCTATATTTCTTTCTAAATTTCTTTGCTTACTGTAGCAGCCCTTGCCTTTTCTCTTGCAGCAACAGCCCAGGCTGCTCCAAGGATCATTACTGGGCCTGCTCCTGTTCTCCCACCAGCTGCCCTGCGTACTCCTACGCCAGCTGGCCCTACCATAATGCCTTTGATCAGACAAATACAGACCGCTGTCATGCCAAACGGAACTCCTCACCCAACTGCTGCAATAGTTCCTCCAGGTCCCGAAGCTGGTTTAATCTACACACCTTATGAGTACCCCTACACGTTGGCACCAGCTACATCAATCCTTGAGTATCCTATTGAACCTAGTGGTGTATTAGGTAAGTTCTCTCTAATGTTAATGACATTCTTCATAAATTTTACTGCCCTGGATTTTGAGATGATTTTGTCAGTTTTAGAGAGGCAAGACAAGTTTACTTCCATTAGGAAAAACAAAACTAAATTTTAATTTTGTTTCACCCTGTCATAAGGGTTCCCCTTTTAAATAATTGCATCTTAAGTTTTGTCAGATTCGCTTTGGTTGGCTAAATTTGTTATGTACATTTTAAACAAAGTACTTTTCACATTTGACATTGCGAGATTATTCTGAGTTTAGGTCCTATCCCAGTAGCCCATCGCCTCCATCACCTCCACCTCCCAGATTTAAATTCTTTTGTCTCACAAATTTATTTAATGGTCAGCTAAATTTCAAATTTCTATGTGAAAGAATGAGATCTTTATAAAATTTATAACATTGTATGTGTTTTTTAATATTTGTGATCAGTTCAAATATGAAAGGGGGCAGATAAATAGTTGCATTCCTAAGGTTTTTTAGTTTTTGTCTTTTGAAGTCCTAGTTAATAGTAGTAAGTACAAAATAGATGAGTAAATTCCAAGTCACTGAATTCAGAATCACACTTGGAGCAAAAATTAAGATCATGCTATAAACGCTTGGTTTTACATGAACAAAAAGTGGTGTGCTCGAAAAAGACATTACTGATGCCTTTTTTTTATAGAGTGGATTGAAATGCCAGTCATGCCTGATATTTCAGCCCATTGACTTGCTGGATGAAGGACTAGAATACAGCAGCTGTTATAACACGACCAGTCAATGTGGAACAAACTGTTTCTGTGCAACCCCTTTGTTTTATCAGACAGAATTTGAATACGTTTTATTTCCTGAATTGTATATGACCTTGGTGCTGCGTGCATGCTGTTGACTTTAGGACTTTTAAAGTTTTTTTCCCCAGCACTAATAGTGATTTATAAAAATTTGAAAGTCTTTATGAACATGGACACCAGGATTTAAACTCGAAAATTCATTGTTCAATTAAAGAAAGCCACAGTGCTCTGTATGTTATCTGTGTGTGTGCATGCATTCAGGTGCCTTTTGTTTTATGAACAAATACATTTTATTGTATGTTTTTTTCATTTATCTCTACATCATTGTATAAATTACAGGTCAGAATTATACCACAGAACTGTTTATGAGAGGCTTGTTTCTGTTGCACATTTCTTGAAGCATTTTAAAAATAACCTGTAACCTGTAACCTTGTTTAAGTTTTCCTTTCTATTAATACTCTGTCCTGTGGCCCTATGCATGCTCCTTCCCTCAGAACTCCTCTCTGCTGCACCCACAGCATCTGTTCCCGAGGAGTTATGACTCTTGACTTCCTGCAGAGCTGGGGCTCTTAGCCACCAGTTGCCGTTCCAGCACTTTCAATGCAAGATCTCCCTGATTTTGCCACATGGAATTATACTTGTGTATGATTAGCTTATCTAAAATGATGGACCAGTTTACTGCTTAGAAACAGCAAGAGGCATTGCAGTAAAATTTGTTTCTCATTGTAAAGCAACATTTTTTTTTTGGTAAATTTTTATTTATAAGAGCCTAACTATTAGACTGGCAAAATGAAGAGCAAAATATGCAGATACCTAATTTGCATTCATAAGGTGAATAATAAAGAGTACTAAATGAAAAAATCTGTTACAATCAATTTTATTTCTTGCTCTGCCACCTAAGCAGTAAAATATGACTGACCACTTGCAGAACTGAGAAAATTATTTTAAATTGCTAAGTTATAGTAAATTTGCACACAGATAACATGCATGCTGTATATCAATTCTCACATTAAATCATTTTAAAATAAGCAGTGCCCTTCAAAACAGATGCAGACATGTGTGTTGGTAGTAGTGAGGAGGAGATTGGTATTAGCATCAAATCTTCATTGATGACTAATTTTTAATTCCCTTCCTTTTATCTTTAGGTATGGCTTTCCCAACGAAAGGCTAAGAATTCAAGAACGGTCTTAACTGAACCCTCATCAGATCTGAATTTAAC
Organism: Galeopterus variegatus; assembly: GCF_000696425.1. Taxonomy (NCBI): domain Eukaryota; kingdom Metazoa; phylum Chordata; class Mammalia; order Dermoptera; family Cynocephalidae; genus Galeopterus; species Galeopterus variegatus. The sequence goes on from NW_007727173.1 coordinate 270,749, forward strand.
AAATGCTTAGTCTCAGCAACCTCCGGGGGAAAAAAAGCTTAGCCTAGCAGTCAGTGACTTACTTGCACTTTTTGCACATAGATATAAAGTAAAATTATGTTATTAATTTGGTTTAGTCTGTAATACTACAAAGTAATGGTAATTTATAAAGGAGTGTATAGTAGTATACTGACTGCTAAGTGTACTATACTGTTTGCTTTACTAATCACCTAATTCATTGCAGTTCATACTTATTGACTCAAAGTTTAAAACCACAATCTGTAGGCTTTAAGAATTGCTTTTAAACCTTTTTAAGTGATAAACTCTGGAAGTGGTCTTAAGGTTAGCAAGTAATTGTCAGTATTAAACATGGCATTATTTAAGTAGTCCTGCTGCAAGAAAGGCACTTCAGTGAATATGTGACTAGTAAAGCTTAAATATGTTTGGATCTCTTAGAGTTAATGAAATACTGTAACTTGGGGATTGTAAATGAATGGATAAAATAGGTTAAGGCCAAGATGTTTGAAATGAATGCAATTAATAGATGCATATATATGTGACATACTATGGTTAATTTTTAAACTACTGTGCCTTAACATGTTTCTTAAAACAAACTTTTGTAGTAAATGAACGTTTGAAATCCATTTTGATAAACCTGCTGTTAATGTGTTTTTTTCCCCTTGCGAATGTTTTCTAACTTTGTCTTGGTAATTGCAATTTAACTAGGTGCGGTGGCTACTAAAGTTCGAAGGCACGATATGCGTGTCCATCCTTACCAAAGGATTGTGACCGCAGACCGAGGTTAGTTTAGTTCTGCAGTTCTTGTTTATAAGAAATGCGTTGGGTGTCCATAAAATTTGCAACACCACACCTGATGGAAAAATGTAACTGCTTACCTGCACACCATTTCTTTTCCTTTTCTAAATTCGTTTATAATAATTGACAGATTTAAGGGGTTGGGTTTTTTGTTTTGTTTTTTTCTCCCTTCATTTTTTAACTTATTAAATATTCTATCATTATGTACTATGATTTATTCCTACTAAAACATAAACTAGTCAATTTGGGGAGCTATTAAATTTTGATGTTGCCTTAATTATTTTTCGGTAATAACTTTTGCTAAATACCTTTTAATTGTTCTGAAATTTTGGGTTGGTATTGCAAAATAAATTGAACGGATGGTGCTTTAATGAAAGAAGTAAAGGAATATGTGCCTCCTGTGTACTTTTGGAGAAAACTGAAGATTTAGTTTCCATTTTTCATTATAATAAAATATTTGAGCCACTGTATAAACATGATGGTGTACATGTCAAGTACTTAGCTGAAATCAACAAAGTAAGGACTGTGAAGATAACTTTCATAAAATAATTCCCTTTTATTCTTACATTCTCTTGCCAAAATGGATCCTTTGATTTTTGTCATTTGCTGCTAAAATATATTATCTGAAGGTAAACTATCTCTTGCGTTCTTTGATGATACAAGATACAGTTGTTTGAGTATCCTTTTTTCTAACCTGTGACTGACTGGAAAATAAGTCTTCATTTTTCTCCTTTTCAACATTTGTAATTTGTGTCCTGTGCCCTTGGACCCTTTTATAAATTATTTATGTTTATTGAGGAGTGATATTTTCGGTTTATTGACATTGAATTTGTTTTCTAAGGTTTTCATCACACGATAGGAATCCCAAGCATGGTAGAAAAGGATTTTTCACAAGCTTCTCTTACGGCACTTTTATGTCCTACTAATGAATTTATCATAATCTCTAATTTTAGTGGGAAAAAAGTGATGCATTTACACTGAAGCCATACATCTTCTATGAATTTATGAATAGACCTACTTGCTTCACATGTTACCTTTAATACTGATAATAAATATTGGACACAACTGTTGTCTACATCAGAAATGCCTTTCCAAAGACATTGATGATATTTATTTAGCATTACACATAAAGAGCCCTGAAGACTTTTATGTAATATATACAGTACTTGTTGATAATTCAATGAACAAAACAGACCCCAAACTCAGTGATTATCTATGAAGATAATACTCCTTGTAAGTGGTAAGTGTGTTATGTATAAGCACATATACCACTCTTCTTGCATCAGAGCAAGTCTCCTAGGGATGGGGAAATTTTTAAAAAGAGGTTTCACTTTAGGTTTAAAGAAATTGGCTGATTTCATGAATAATTTGAAGCTTTATTCATTCTACCAATGTCTAAAATAGTTCTAAAGAGTATTTAAAGTAGTTTTTTTCTGTTAATCTTTCCCTGTATTCCCCTTTTTGGAGATTTCTTATAATTTTAACACAATAATAATTATTGGCCTACTTAATATTCCAGTGCTTTGAGATAGTTGAAAATAATAGAAGATGATTTTATTGTATTTGGAAACTGACAACACATTCCATGCGTGGTTCTTTTGTAGTTATGTGTTTTGATTAGTCCTGTCACTGTTTTTTTTCAAAATGCAATGTCAGCAAACCGAAATGCTTTTTTTTTTTTTTTTTTTTTAAATAAATGACAGAATACTCGTATACTTACTATCACTGTATGCACTCATTGGGTCTAAGGGAGATGTCTGAAGTCCTCTACTTAAATCATTTTATGATACTACTGTTTTCTCTATTTTTGAGGTTTTTTATTATTTAAAAGAAGTTTTGAGAAGATTGTTATAAGTGTTCATTTAATACAAGGAAACTCAGTCCTTGGAAGTATAACCATGTAATTCTATATGAGCACTTGGAGTACTACATGGTTGACCAATATCTAGTTCTTTACTAAAAATAAACCCACCTCTATACATATTTTAAAACTGAATTTGAAGCCTATAAAAGACCAACTGACTTTTTAGTTGTAATGAACTATAAGTGGTTTTGCACGGTTGACACACACAGCCTGTACTGTGGGAGGCCAGGACTTGGCAGAGGATTTATTCTAGGTATACTGCTATATATAAATAGTAGCTTGCTTTGTTTATGTATTCCACACTCAAAGAAACATAATCAGAAATCTTTCTGAGTAATGGTTTTATAAAAACCATCAGTTACATAACTCGCAATAGAACCTGCACTGAATAGTAGTAAAGCAATAAGGCCCAATTCATCCCACAGCACTGATCATCTTTTAATGTCCCACCCTAAGCGAACGGTAAGAAGGCCTCTCTTAAGAAGGGGAGACAGATGGCCCTTAACTACTCAGTGACAGAGGCAGTTACTGTGAGAGACTTATAGGAATCTGTGTCTTCTCCTGGCGAAGGCAAAGCTCTCTCTGAATGTACTGTGTGATGATGCATCATGCATGGACCTTTGGTCAGGGGTGTCATTGGTGAAGTGATTTCAAAAAGTATTCAAAATTTGATATGCTGTTTAGTCACTACAGTGCCCTCAAAGGGCAAAAGTTGCAGCCTTTTTTATATTGCCTGCCAAAATTTGAAGTATTAGAATAAAGTGTGCCATGAGAGAAAAACTTAACAATGAGTTTTGAAAAGTAATGCAAAGAACAAAACTGCAACACTATTTTTTAAAAGATAGGTATCTGAGTTAAAATTACTGAACCTTTATTTTACACCTCCTTAAAAATATATATGAGAACAAGGTACATGCATTATGTGTCACATTACTGGGCAAACTGTTCAAGTATTTTTTTTAAACCTCCCTGTATAGAAAAAAATCATTAAGGATGTAAAAGCCATGCTTGCCTATCTGCTGTATACATGTAATGAAATTGTAGATAAAGTGTAGTGCATTGAAACAAATGAACAAAAAGTAGATACTTTTACTATACAAGGGTGCTGGTGCAGAAAAAAATATATATATTTTTGGAAATGTAGCATTTTATACTTTCAAGTGTTATTAAAAAAAAAAAAAGAACAAAGAAACCCTTTATTTCATTAAATGATTTTTTCTGGTGGTTGTCAAGAACAAAAGACCAAAAGAGCCTTTTTGTCTTTCTTTTTTTATTTTTTAAGTATTGGAATAAGTCTAAAGAAAAGAAAGTGCCTTATTTTCCTTCATGGTCATTAAGTCAAGTGTCTCATAAAAGATCAGCTCCTCTCCCTCAGAATACAAGTTAATGCATGTTACCCAGTCGCCCAGTACATGAAAGAAGATATGAGAGGAGACAAATGAGTTGGTGGTTTGAATTGTATGGTTTTTGCCACGTTACCTTGATGCAAATTTGCCAAATCTGATACTGTGAAAAAATTTGATAACTTTTCTAATGTCTGACTAGTAAGTTTTAAAACATCATCCTTTTAAAAATCGTAATTGAGTACTTTTGGTTATTGCAAACTTCAGTTTTGGCCCAAAGGATTCTGAGATAAAAATTATGTGTGATCTGAACATCAGTTTACAGACAAAATTAGAGCTTTATTTTATTTGGTGAAGGGGGGGGGTGCGTTGGATTTTTTTTCTTAATAATTGGAGATAATAGTATACGTAGCAGACTTTTTCACAGATATGAATCTTTGTGATTTTCATTCTGAAAAGCAGTGTTTTTAAATGACCCAAATTTAATCAGACTTCTTTATATCATACCAGATAACTTGTGTAGTACATCTCTTTGCTGGTTTTAGTAACCTTTTCTCCTCCCCCCCCCCACCTTTTTTTTTTAAGCTTTAAAAGAATGTGAACAGCTAGCATCATTGTGCATGTAAATACTCAACTACATTTCAGTTTAGGTTTCCAATTTCTCATGAGGTTCAGAGTTAGTTTTGTAGTTGAAGCAAATTGTGCATAAAGCCTACATCTAAACACTTCAGTAAATAATCATTAACTGCTCAGTACCAGACATGGCAAATCTCAAGTGACAGTGGATTCCCAGCTTATCAACTCATTCCCTCATACATACCCTTCACAACTTCACAGTCAAAGGTCAGCAGTAAGCTCAGTCAGCACCTTCATGGTGACCTCCTCCGTCATCTTGTCTAACTTGGAAACTGTTTTCAGTTTATTTACTATGCAATAGACATTCATTGTTTTGTATTCAGCTAGCTTTGGTTTAATGTGCCACTGCTTTGTCTTTCTGTTACACATACAGTTGTTTTGATTTATTTACAGTATATGCTGTGCCATTTTGATTTTGATTTTGTTTGGTTGGTTGAATAAATTTGCGACACTCAAACATTTGAGGTGATAATTGCTAAAAATGATACCAGTATTTGATCCAGTTTCATCTCAACTATGTTATACCTGGACATTTTAGATGTTTATCAAAGGTCTTTTATGGGGAAGAAAGTAAATGTATGGAATAATAAATGTATGACATTTATGAGTAATGTTGGCTCTGGACAAACTTTTGAAAACTTAGTTGACAAAATTTTGGATCAACAGAAAAAAAGCATGACTTTTGAAATCTCTGAATGCCTTGGTTCTCAGTATTATCATTCTTTATTGAATTTATTTCTTATTAAAATATGTAGTTTTTAAGACTTTTTTTTCTGACAGTATTATGTAATTTTTTAGTGTGGGTAGATGGGAGTGTCGCTTGTATGTTAGCGTACAGCTGACATGTATTTTTGTCTGTTCTTCAGTATCTGAGTAGTTTCATGCTATGTATGTACCATAACCAACCTATTGCCTATGAGAAACATGTAAGATAATGTATTTACAGCCATTGTTACAAGTTTATAATGTATTTTTCTATCTTGTTTTATATGTATGTTATATAACATTCAAAAGAATTTTTTTCTTGATTGAGAAAAGGATACAAAATGCAAAATCCACAATTTTGATAACTGAAAATTGCCAGTTGTTTTGCAGTACTTTATTATATTGGGTGTCTTGTCTTTTTTGGGCTTTTAGTTAGCTAATGAATGAATACATTAGACACTTTTGGGTTTTAGTTGGGATTTTACATAGCTTGCATTTTAAATCTTTGGTTCTTTGCTGTTTCTATTAACCCATAGCATTATTTTAATAAATGTTATAATACCAACCTACTAACTCTGGAGTATGTCTGTTTATTAACCTTTACATGTTTAATTAAAATAAAAAAATAAAGACAAAAGAATGTAAAGTCTTGAGTTACTGGACTAACCCTGAAGAACGTGACCACAGATAACATAGCGTGACTTGTTTTTATGTTGTTTGTCAGCTGACAATTCCGCACACTACTGTTAAAATGGCTTTGGTTATTCTGGCCTTTTACCTTGGGGGTTGGGGGGAGGTAGGTGCCAGTAGAGATGAGAACAAAGTAGCATTCGTTTGAGGCATTCTTCTAGTCTTGCCACTTGCCTTTCAAGCCTCTGCATTACTAATTCCACACTTTCTTATTTTTCCTTCTCCAAAATAATCACTGCTCACAGCATAAAGAGTAAAAAGATTCATTGTAATGATATATCCTGAGAAACCAGTTTGATTCTTTGTTGAACCATTTCTTCTAATCTCTATAAGTGGGTAATTTTATGGTCACATTATAAAGCAGGGAATCTTATGATACTTTACCTTCATTTAGACTTTTGTTTTAACTTGACATTTTTCCTTTGTAAAGTGTTGAGCTTGTTTAGCCAACTGCTTCTATTAGGTAAAGCCAAAGACAGTTTGGCTGTTTCTCATGATGGTCCAAAGTAAGTGATTAATAATGACAACACAGCCCCACCTCTTTTCTTATCCAACCCTCAGCACATTATTGAGTTTTCCTCAGGTGTTTTTGCTCTCTCACCCACTTCCAAAATGTAGTCAGACTGTAAGGTGTATACAGAAATTTAAGGGGGGAGGACATTGGAATTTGAAAAGTTATATATGATTAATTTCTTGTATGCACATCAATTTAAGAAGATCTCTTAAATATCCTCATGCTTTTCTTGGCTACAACCTGGATAAATTGACCTCTTATGAATTCTTTAGTTTAACTCTTGAGATTTCACAGATTGGTAATTGCCTTTTCTGTGAAACAGTTCTCCTGAATAATAAAAAAAAAAACCTCAGGATGAATTTTTACATTTGTAAATAATGGTTCATTTTTGTAAATTACATTTAATTTATTTAGAGTTCTCAGATTTGGGGCTGAAATGAGTTACATGTTATAGAAGGCATAACTATACCAATATGCTCTTAACCAGTCAGACTATTGAAGTATCAGTGTATTAAATATATGTATATGAAGTCCATAGAATAGTATGTATTCTCTGTGTCTCATATAAGTATATGAGATATATAGAATAGCTATAACAGCTCATTTAATCACAATTGAGATGGTCATTTGGATCATTAAATAGTTATTTCTCTGATGGGAGGGGCAGACAGTATACTATTGTTAGGTAGACAGATCTTTAATATGCTACTGTTTGTAAAAGTTCCCATTGCCATAACAGTTTGTGTATTATTCTGTGAAAATTTGAAGATGTCTGTCAAGCTGCTAGTATACTAGTCACCATTGTACAAAGTCACTTAAATTGATGAAGAATTTCCATGTAATTTACTGTTCTCTGAAGCCTATGAATGCATTTTCATCCCATTTTCAGTTAAGGGTACTTTATCTATAATTATATTGTCACCTTTTATATTAGAAAAGTTGTAAAAGACAGTTTTAAAAGGTGAGAATAACTACAAATCACATTTTTATACAGATTGCAATAGTATTAAACATAAAACTATCAAATTTCTAGAATGGTAAAATTCTAAAGTTTTATACTGTTATTTGACAAAACATTGAAAGTTGAGCTTTCCATCAACAAGATGATGAAATTAATGTACTTATGTAAAGCATTTTTTTTCCCCCTTTAGTCAAAATGTCAGGAAAAACGTAGCATTAAAAGTAGGTATTTGCATACGACCTAGTGCAGTACTGTAGTGGTAAAGTCCACATAAAGGGTCATTGCAGCACCCTGTTCATAAAACCAAGATGTGTGTGTACATACACAAAATAGGTATTTGGTCATGCTTTTCTAAGTAAATACTGATAATAATAAAGGATCTGAATTTTCTAGTACACCAAAAGTAGATGATAGGTTTAAATGAAATTGCTCATTACCAAATCAAGAATCTCCTTTATCAGCGAAGTCTAATCTAACACATTTATATGTGATGGTTTAAGGCTTCTTCAGTTTTGGGGGGGTTTTATTTGCATGTTTGGCTGGGATGGGATGTCTGCCAAATTATAGTCCATTATTTACCAAAATTCCTCAGAAAACTTTTTGGACTCAAGTTTTCTAAGTACATAGGGTAACTTTTTTACATTGTCAAATTTCTTAATACCTTTATTTAATTTAAAATAGAAAAAATTGAATTCATGAATTCATATATGGTACACATAGGTAATTTTGTCTGTGGTTTCTTTAATATAAAATTATCTAAACTAAATTCTTTTGTTATGAAGAGAAAGTTGTACACACACCTGGTACTCAATGCTGAATCAAACTGGTTAACCTAAGCACAGTACTCTCCTTTCTTTGTTTCTGCTGCACTAATTGCCAGGGGTGGAAGAGGAGGAGGAGGAATTAATTCACAGTAGAAGTGGGTGGTAGGTGCAGCAAATAGCAACACACAACATTAATTTCATGTTACTTAAAGTTTTGCTGCCCCTTTTTAGCAAAAGATACCACATTGTGGGAAGATCTCAGCTCCCAGGGTAAAAATTATGTCTTTTTAAAAGTGCTATTATTGAGAAGTTTTGATTACCAAGTCTACCTTTTGTGGTTTATATTGTAGTGGTATATATAAAACATTTAGAATTTTACTTGTGGAAATTGTATATATATAAATATATATGTAGAAGTCGTAGTAGGTGTTCCCAAATCTCATGTGAATGGAGAACTGCAGATGACTGTACATCAAGTGCAATAAACCAACTGGAGAAAGTGCACTGCTTCAGCCTCTCAAGCCAACCGCAGTTGAAAATGCTGCCTCCCCCACTCCTGCAAAGTATATGTATAAATATCAGAATAAAGAATGAACATTTTCATTTTTAATTTTTATTGATGCTTTAAACACAATTTAAAGGAAAAATTTTAAATTTAAGAATTACATTTTGGAGTTCTAATATCATTTAACTAAAAGATGATATTTATTTGCTCTGATTTCATTGATTATAAAAAGGAAATCAGTAAACAGACTTCCATGGTGTTCCTTAGTTGGACTGTGCATCCAAAACAGTTATCATTCTAATTATCTTTTAAAAATTGATACAATTTGTATGTAGTTTTTAAATGTAAGAAAAGAAAGGAATACTGACCAAATCTGATCTCATCAGCAATGTGAAAAGGACTAGTGTCATCAATTTCCTGAACATAGTAGAATTGGTAAATAGACATCTAAGTTTGACTTGATGCACCTTAAATTTTCCAGTCTTTGTTACTCTATTTGTATACTCTCCAAGTTCCTTTGCCTTCTTCCCGCTCACTGGAACCTTAGTCTCCTTGATGGTGTCCTTTTCACACACTTTTGAAAGCAGCTAACAGGTGTAGCATCCGTAGCACAAGGTACAGACTAGTAGCCTAAAGATGTGTTTGGTTTGCCCTACGCAGTCGCAGTGTGGTGTTTTGCTTTTTAAGTTACTTGCTGACATTTAAAGTCTAAAGATTAGACTTAAAAAAAAAAATCCTCACAAACTCTCTTTCTTCAAAGATAATCTAGGACTCCCAAGCATGCATTCTCACATTGTAGCCATCAGCTGAAATGGAATAATTTAACTGTACCCTTTAAACCAAGTACACCCTAGTTAGTTACCACCCCCACCACTCTCTACTCCCTAGGCATCACTGTCAATTTTCCTACTCCTGTTTTGTTTTAATCTTTTTTTCCCTCCCTGGTTCCTGTAGACATTTGTGCTTGGCTGATTCAGAAATTGATTCTTCAAACACCAAACTAATTTCTCAAAAAGGATAATGTAAAATCGGTTTTAATAATTTTCCTCCTGAGAAATCAGATGAATATGTTTCTAAATTTATTGGAAATATTATTCATACATACTGTATGTCTTGGTATTTAAATGGGGAGGAACTTCTGTTAAGTGAATAGGACTAGACATTTGGGTTTCCTTTCTAATACAATTTTTTAGAATTATCTGCTGCCTTTTTAAAGTAGCTCTTTGTGGCCTTGTTAAAAAGCAGTTAAGCTAATTGCACATTTAGCAGTTGTACTATAAATATTCCACATCTAAAAGAAAATATTAGTGATGCTAAGTTTGGGATCATATCTTTCCAGAAAATAAATATATTAAGTGCTATTTTGTGAAGTATGTATTTGGTATATACCCTCATAGAAGTGTTTTTTTTTTTTTTTTCTCCATGCTGTGCAACAGGTCCAGTTTTAGAGAGCATCTCAAAATTAGGATGAAAATTTAACTACTGTAGTCCTTGTTTTCTGAATGTATGCTCTACTATATGCATTGGTTATTTCATTGGATATTAATGAAAGTTATTACAGGAAAAAGTGTGTTAGAGCAAAAAGAGAAGAGAATATTTGTAAATGAATTTGCAAGTATTTTCTTGCAGAACTAGTTAATCCTAAAAATTTTGTGATCACTCATTTAACTTAGAACTTCTATCAAGGTTAGGAATGAATGAAAGTTCCTTGATTACACTTGAAACCTGAATTTAAAAGCTTTTTTTACACAGTGTTTTAAATGATTTAGTCTACAAAATTAAAACAAACTAGTAGTGCAAGTAGAATGCTGGTTTGAACACATTTTAATTAAATAATTCAAGGAATCATGCTTGTGTTCATTGTTTTCTCACTGGGCAAAGGGCGTTAGAAAATTGTCCAGAGTTTAAACTGACTAGATTTCTAGATGGTGGGAATATATAAAACTTGAAGTTAGTGGATGTAACACCAAAGCATGTGATAACGCCTGAAGCTAAGATTTAAATTGGTCCCTCTGGAAGATTACCTAATCATACATGCAAATACCCCAGCCTAAACTAGTATTCAAGCATCAATTTTGGGGATACTAGTAGTGAAGTTAGTTTCAAAGGAAGAAGTTAAGAAACTGGGGGAGTTTGGTAACACATCTACAAGTGGTCATTAATAAGTGCGGATGGTCTCTGACTTACGTCTGATGATGGTTCAACTTAGAAGTTTTCAACTTTACAATGGTGCGAAAGCAATTCGCATTCAGTAGAAATTGTACTATGGATTTTGAGATATTCAACACTTTATTATAAAATAGGCTTTGTGTTAGTTGATTTTGCCCAACTGTAGGCTAATGTAACTTTTCTGAGGCAGGTGGGCTAAGCTATGATGTTTGGCAGATTCGGTGTAGAGTAGTATTAAATGCGTTTTCCATTCAATGATATTTTCAACTTAGAATGCATTTGCCAAGACATACCCCCATTGTAAGTCAGGGAGCATCTATATTGGTGTTGGCTTGTAAAATGAGTTAGATATCTCCTATTGCTTTTGGAGTTTATAATAAAAGCAACCTGGCATGGAGAGACACAAAAGAAAAAACGTAGTGTAAGTTTTATGTTCTCCAAAGGGTGCTGAATTTTTACTAAATTCTACACTAGTCTATTTGACAAGCAGATTTTGTACTATTCAAGGAAAGCATCACTGACGTAGACGATTCTGATAACATATATACCGTTAAACTAAGAAGTACCAAGATGGCCTCGGAAATACCTTGAATACTTCAGAAAAGTGTTAACCCCAATTTTCTGAATTGTTGTATTCCAGTAAAGATTCTCCACCTCTGTCCTTAGCTCCATCCTAGAGAGGTTATAGCAAAGAAAAGTTATCTACTCAGAAGGTAGATTGTACCTGATCTAAAAATAAGAAGTAATTGCCAGAGGATACTTGGTTTTAATTGTTGAAATATATATGTAATATTTTCTTTGCCAGAACTTCACATTTGAGTAAATTCACAAGGAACTGTGGCCAGAAAGAGTGCGTTTTAATAAGGTAGATGTTGGAAAGTTCCTTCTTTCTTTACCACTTTATCCCTAAGTTCATAGAGGAGTATTGCTTTCTTCAAGACTGCATTGAGCAGAGCTAATTGGGAAAAAATAAATAAATTTAAATAATATGAACTTAAAAAATGTAGTTGGATACCACACTAACTCCCATTTCTTAAATATTTTTTTTTTTCATTCATCATCCTACTACAGCCAAAGGTGATGAAAGTAATGCCTGCTGTGAGATCTGTATCCATTCTAGCAGGTTGCATACTGAGAATTTGGTAATAGGTTCAAAATGAGAGTCCTCAGCAGGATGTAAGGAATGCCTTAAGATTTTTATGCATAGTAGGCTCTCTTGCAATTCCTTTTCAGTTTGAATTACTACCTATTTTCCCTATGAAAATGTCTTAAAAGTAAAAAACCTTGTAAAATTGTGGTAATGGAATTAAAATATAGAAGTACCAGAAGAGAAATTGTTAGGCCGTATCTTAGAAAAGTATTGTTCTTGCACCATATCATATACCAATGGCTTTTAAATGGCCTTAAAAGTCAAGTATTAGAAGAAAGGACACTAGAGAGTATCCCATCAGAAAATAATAAGCATGCCTTGCCCTCAGTGTTATTCATATTGATTAGCACCAATGTCAACTTTCTGAGTGCTCAACTGGATAGATGGTGGTTTTTTGGTTTTGGGTTTTTGGTGGCTAGCCAGTACAGAGATCCAAACCTGGACCTTGGTGTTACCAGCATCACATTCTAACTGAGCTAACCAGCCAGCCCCATATTATCCTTTACTTCTATTTTTCCACAAGCTTTTGAAGTACCCTCATACATTGTAACTGGTAATCCCCAAATATGTGATCAGGGTAGATAGCAAAGATAGGAGATTTTAATTGAGGACATCTTATTTATTTATTTTTTATTTTTTACAATTTTAGCTTCTTTTTAAAACAAAATTTGCAAATCTTTTACTGCCACCCTTTATACTCTCCAAGAAATTTAAAGGTAAAATGTTTGTGAGAGGCCGCAAATCAAAAACCATAGGGATAAGTGTACATATGTATGCTGGGCATTTTTTTTTTCCCCAGAGCAAAAAAACTTGCTTTCTACAGTTGCACCATGGACTTATTTTGTGAAAAGCATCCAAGTTTCCAAAAGCTTGTTGTATTGCAAAGCAAACTGGAAAGAATATAACTTGCTCCTTAGGAGTTTATGTGCTTTGTCAATAGAGCCATAAAAACTGGCCATTGTCCAAATAAAGATTTTAATTCTGCATTTACATTATAATATGCCATGTTGAGTTGGAATATGTGTATCTGTGGAGATAAGTTAATATCTTTAGTGATGCTGTTTCTCCTGTCAGTTATTTGTCCATGGTTCCTTTAGCTTGGGAAACAAAACAGAGAGTTTTCTTTTTATTTTTTTAAACGCATGATTTTGGTTTTTTGTTAAGCTAATTTTTTTTATTATATCTATGTTTCTGCTTTTTAGACATAGGTCTAAGTTATTTCACATCACAGAATTTAATAGGGGTGATGATTAAGGAGGTGGATAGAAAATATATAGAAATTTTGAAACTGAACTGTCAGTTATGTTGTTTCAGTAGACAAATCCAATTGAGAGCTAGTGCTGATTTATTAAAATTCCAAATATCAGTGAAAGAACTCCCCAAATAGCCATTTTATTCATTTGGGAAATACTCAAGTACGTTAACGATTGTGGGCATAGCTTGCCTGGCCTCTGGGTAGACAAGATTGAAGAAGCAGTTCCTGCTTCCACAGCTCACAGGCCAGGACTGCGGAAGACAAGCGTAAGGGTAGCATGATAATCATCCAGCCTGTGTCACAGCAGCATTCCAAGCCCCAATTTTATGCAGAACATCTAGTAAATTTCTCATTCTCTTGTGAGGAAGGGAGCTAAGTGTTTGCACATGTTTGTTTCAGAATGGTCTGTTCATGGTAAAGATGGCTAAACTTAGTAGAAAGTTTTTCTTCTTGGTATAGCTCTATTTGAAATAACCTCATTCCCTAAAATCATATCTTATTGACTTACTCTCCACCAAAGCCACTATGTTTTGGACGTTCAGTCACATGGTAAAGTACCATTTGTTTATCTTCACCCACCTTTGCCTGTTTGCTCAGAAAGGCATTTTTCAAGGCCAAGCACAGCACTCAGTACTTATCCCTCCAGGCCTTCCTAGGGGTTTCCTTTTGACCCAAGCCCAGTGGTAGGGCAATGGAGCCCTATAGGAAGGAGGATATTCATGGATGGCCCTGGTACTAACTCCATTATGAATCTCAGAGTGTTTAATATTCAACCCTGGCATACAACTTGATAACACTGACATCCAGCAACTCTTCTTTAATCCTTTTACCACAGTCATTGTCTGACAAGGACTTTTTCTAAAAATGGTAGCCTTGCATTTAATCTTAGTCACTATGTACTTTTAGAATAACATTATTCTTTCTTAAGGTTGTTAGTCCTTTTGTTAGCTGTGTTCTGTGAAAGCAGTCTCAGATGTGAGTGAAAATAGACTCAGAGCGCTCTTAAAGATAGGACCAACTGTGTCTTTCCTTCAGTTTCATATCTCTTAGCATGTCATTGTGATTGGAACGTTAAGTGCTCCGTAAACATTTGTTGAGAGAATCAATGCCTGTTTCCAAAGCTGTCCCTAGAAAACTATAAATTCAGGTGATTGATTTGGCCCTGAAATTGGTGTGGAAGCCAGTTGACTGACTGCTGGAACTTTACCAAAGGTGTCAAGCAGAGGTGAAGGAGGTGGTCAATCAATAGATTGTAAAATAAACCCAAGCCTGCAATGTGTAGTTTTAAGGCTGTGCCAGGGCTGGCTCTCCAAGTATCAGGTCTTTCATCTGCAAAACTTAAAATGTACTCCTCACCCATATTTTACTCTTCAAGACTGTCTTTGATATTCACTTTAAGCATATATTAAGTTACTGAGGGAGAGGCAGCATACAGAGGATAGTTTATCCCAGTTTCCATTTCTGAGCGAGAACCTACCATCTTTTTGTAAGCGTCATAAGTAAAAATATTTTGACCCCCCCCCCCCCAGGTTGATCAAAGGCCCTTACAAGTGGGAGCCACTTTGCTGATCACCAGGACTAACACCCTATTGGCTACAGATGAAGAAACATGCAACAGAGAGATGCCCAGAAATGATATTCCTAAATTCATACACATGGTTGCCAGTCTGGGGATGGAACCTTTGCTGTGTTGAACCTTGCAGCCTGCAGAGAGAGTTGGTACCTTCAGAGCAGAACAAACAAAATGTAAAGGCACAGGTTTCTCACAGGGCTCTGGCTCCGTTAACATGAAGATCTCTGTTGTACTTATACTCCCTCACTTCAGTCTAGTTTATTTACTGCTTCAAGTAGTATTCGCTAAAAGAAAGAAAAAAACTGAAAACCAAAATGAGCATGTTTCCAAAAGGTGTGTATTGTGGAATTCTGCTGTTTTGTAGAGAACATACAGAATTTGTCTAGCCTCTGAAGAGTGAAGTGAGAAGTAGGTGCATATATGCGAAATTCTAGCAGCTAGTTCTATTTTCTCGAATGTGCTTGGCCCCTGAGAGGTGCTTGATAAACAGTGAGTGAGCAACCTCGCCCATCTGAGCTTCCACTGCTTCATGTTTGATTTCTACAGCAGCCTCTTAACCCGCGTGTTTATCCACAGTCCACCCATCTTTACACTTCTGCCAAACTAATGCACAAGTGACAAAGTCCCTCCGTCATTTTATGGCGTGGCCTCAGTACCATATCCATTTTTTCTCCACAGAGGTGAGGGATAAGGAGGAGAAAGTTGTACGCTGGGAAGCCTGGCTCCTGCCCCAAAACTCGGGGGTTAAGTAGGTTCCCCACAAGAGGGTTTCCAAAAGCTTTTCCAGTCATGGTACACTCTGAAAATAATAGTGTTTGGATGGGTGAGAGGAGGCAGCTGGTGAGACTGCCCATAGCTGGAGACGTCTGTCCAGGCGGTAGCAGCTGGTGGACAATGTCTCAGGTGCATTTCTCATCCGTCCCCTCATACCAGGAGTGGGGTGGGTAGAGCAGAACTCCCTGCTCTTTTGTGGAAAGGAGTAGCAAATGTGATGTCAAAAGTTCAGAGTTAAGTATAATTTGAAACTAGGATTGTCAACTTACCGATCATATTTAGAACGACATGGTAAATGTCACACATTTCACTATGAAAAATCCATGACAATTTTTGGTAATAAAAGTCAGGCTAATCTATTTTTTTATCAAAAACAAAAGCTGTTATCTACAAGACAGTATGTCTGGTCTTCCTGTATCCGGTCAATGATTTATGAATACATTTTATTCATAATCATTGCTCATCTACTTCTGACTCAAAGCAGTAAAACGTTTTATCGAGTTGACCGCTGGAAAATCATTTTATGCCACTGTATATGTTGATGAGAAAGCTGTATAGAGTACTAAAGACTTAGAAAATTCTGAGTGTAAGAAGCCAGCTTTTCTCACTTTGACCCACAATGGTAATATTCACATTATCAACAATTGGAAGTGCTATTTCCCTTTGAAGAGACATGGATTGTTAATTGAAGATTGGTTGGTTTCAATGATTCTGAAATAACTAGGGTTTTTTCCTTTTTTTTTTCCCCCTAGTAACCTGATTCAGATTCATTCTGTTATTTTGTGGGATTTCAGTTTCTTTGAAACTAGCATTATTTGATTCCTTTCCCACAGAATTTAGTTCTCTTTGAATAATGTTCTTTCACTATTTTTAATGTTGTGTAAATTGACAGTTTACTTCTAGAGGAAGCATTCCTATTAATACTTATATCAGAAAACTGTTACCTGGTTGGGCCTGTACACTTACAAAGCATATCTAACATGGGTCTCGCTAAACAATGGTTGAGACACTATGCCACATCTAAATTGAGTCCTAGACCACAAACTCTTATTTACTTAACCTAAAAATTATTTATAGCGAAAATTACTAGGGAACACAAATGCCTCATTCTCTAAAACAAAAATTTAAAAATCTCCTTACTGCTCCTAGTTAGAACAATATACAGAATACTAAAAAGCAGAGTAGCAATTTTGTGTCTGATGCTTTTTGCCTTATAGTTTATTTGAGCTTCTAATGGGACTCGGGCAATCATTTTAACAACAAAAATCCATTGATCTTGACTGACTTTGATTGATAGATCCTTGAAAAATATAGACTAGGATTAGGACTGAGAGAATTGAAATAACCTAATTTTAACTACTTTTCAGTAATGAAGTGCACAGCATAGACTGAACACATGTTGGTCAGCACACGGTGTCTAGTGAGAAACCTCAGCAGTGATGCTGATGACGTGTGCTGTTTGTGCTCCTGTGGCACGTACAGTCTTTGTCATCACTCAGAAACACAAGGAAGCAGAACAACGAGGATCTTTAAGAAAAGCTAATTCTTACACTTCCTTTGGGGAGGTTTGGAACATGATCGGTTACCATCCAATATAAGCCTCTTAGCACATTGCCTGGAACTGGTACATGTTCCGTAAGTATCTGTCATTATTTTCTTCCATTATTTCCTGGTGCTGAATGAGGGACGTGTATTTAAACTATTTGGAGTCACTGGAAGGGGGATCATTTTCCACCTGATGTGCAGTCTCGAGGAATATTTAGTAGGTCAGTGGTCCTTCTCCGCTGAGGAAGAACGTGGAATAAGCAGCCCCATCTGTGCACCACCTACCTTGATGGCTTTTTCTTCACTTCCCTATTGTAGTGCACATTTTGCTTCATTGTTTCCACAGGGGCCAGGCCTGGGTGGAGACAGAAGCTTGCTGTGGTCTTTGAAAGCACCACCGACTTGGCTCAGAGGAGCGATCACACAAAGGCCGTTATGACACTGTGGAATATCTTAGGTCCTTACATTGCCTGTGTGAGCATATTTTGCTTTGCAAGGAAGCTAGCCCCTCTGAAAAATGTGACAGAAAGTGTAGCAATAACATAAATACTCCCTGGAATTTTATATAGGCCTGCTGTTAAAGAACTCAGAGAGAAATCCCAGGTAATAAGGGAGAATAGAAGACCAGAGTTGAGACTGGGTCCCTGGGGGAGATTGAGAAAATGAATAGACCGATCAAATTATCCCCCTTATCACACAGCTAGGAGGTGACATTGCTGGTGTCAGGTTTTTTTATTTCTTAACATATAAACTCATATTCTGGAGTTATATATATAAGGGTACTTCAAAAAGTTCATGATAAGGGCTGAGCCCGTGGCGCACTAAAAAAGACAAAAAAAAAAATCGTTCATGATAAAATAGAATTAAAAGATAACACAAATTGTTCCATGAACTTTTTGAAGTACCCTTGTCGTATAATTCTATGATTAAGCAAATGCTTTAAATATATATTTTTTTATTTGAGTAGATGAGAATGCTCGTCAGAAGTAAGAGCCTTAAAATTGGCTTTGTGGAAGCTTTCTGGGCTCCTGGCTCTCAAAGAACAGTCAGGATGGGAGCAGAATTATGATGTGGAGGAGACAGGCTTGTATGAGCAGACAACAGTAGAAATTGTTTAAATGAGTGGGTGGCTGAGGTTGGAAACCCCGTTTTTTCAATAATGAAGGTGTGATGATCATGCCGTAGGTCAACTGGCTAGAATAATGAATTGAGCTGGGAATCAAACTGAGAAAAAAACATATATATATATATATATATATATATATATCAGCCATGTAATCGTGCTGGGGAACCTCATTTCTTACCCAGGATCTTAGGGAAGTTTTGTTGACATGTCACCTGGATTTAAAAGTCTTTTTTAAAAGTCACTTTTTAAAGTGACCACTTCTTCCACCTGGTCATGTAAGAAATTTCAGGGACAGGAATGGATTGAACTTGATTCTGAAAGTGTAAAATAGGACACGATGATCACAATCTCAGGGCATTTCACCAAAGGCAGCTTCCATTTTAAGTTCTTGACCCTATTTAAAGTTCAATTTAATATATTTCTCTTCCTGGGGGTAAATGTGCCCTCGAAGCTGCAGAAAAAGATACTTGAGACCCAGCAAGTCCAACAGTGAGCCCATCTTTCCTTCTAGTCTTGCTCCTCAGATATTTGGACCTCACCATCCACTAGTTGCTCCACGTAGGAACCTGGAGGTCAACCTTGTGTCCTTCCCCTTCCATCCTCCCCACCTCCCCGCTGTAGGTCCTGGCAACTCTCCTTCTGCCCTGTCTTCCTCTCCTCCAGAATTACCGCCATGTTGGTGCAGGTGCACTGGGATCTCTGCCTGCTGCGCTCCTGCTGTTACCCCTGCTACCGCCCAGGTGTCTCCCGTGAATCCTCCACACAGCTCAGAAGCCCTACCAAACGCATGAACACTCACGCCTGGGCTTCCCCAGTCCCATCTCCACTTTTCTTCGGAGTCTATGGCCCAGAAAGCATGTATTTTTGGTTTATCCTCCTTTCCGCAAGCCCCAACATGCCATTTACCATCCAATATCCAACAAAGACGAACTACTGTTACTAATGTGTTATTATCCTCAAAGCAGCAATTCTTCCAGATAGTCCCTTCAAGACATTTTCTCTCTTTCACACGAAGTTCATACCCCTTCAGCAGCTGCCTTATCCCTTTCATGCCCACACTACCCCTCCCTCTCTATCCCAGCCTCTCCCGTCACCAGAATCCAACATTCCTCCCTAAATTCCCACCTATATAATACCTTCTTCTCCAAATCATCTCAGCAAAACAAAAGCACTCGACGGAAACAATTTACTCCTACTGTTGTTCCCAAAACATACTCTTGGAAGGCTTCAAGTCAACCAAACACACAGCTGACCATCTTACTCTAGAATCCGGGCAACAATCTAGCATGCTCCCTGCACTTCCATGGTCATCTCTCCCACTTACTCTACCCCTCACACTCTAAGCTCTAGTGCTGTTTGAATGATTGCTACTCAGACATTCTCTCTTTGACTCCAAGCTTCAAGCCTAAGCATATCACCTGCTATTTCTGCTGAAGACCACCATCTGCTTCCTCCTTTTGCCTGGCAAACTGATCTTTGTTTTTCAGCACTTAAGGCAGACGCTCTTGTCTGAACTACCAAATGGGTTTTTTTGCCCCTTCCAAGTATCTCATGGCTCACATAAAACATCCTGGAAATATCTTTTTATACTCTGCTGTATCTGTCTGCAGGTTTGTCTCCATCACCATATCATGATGTCCTTGAGATAAGAACTATGGATTATTCATCTTCGTATCTCAGCACCTACAAGAGGTTTTCACACTTAGAGGATAATCAATTAACGTTTTTTCTAAAAGTGAATGAGAGACTTCTGTTTCCTGTACTATGGCAGGCTGGGTACTCAGACATATGTTCCCACTGAAAACAGCAAAACATGTTGTATAAAATACATGATCAAGCATCAAGAAAATAGTTAGAGAATAAGGAACTTTCTGGCCAAAATTTAGATGAAGGAATGAACCTAGATAAGTAACTGTAGTTCTGAGACTGGCTTTTGCTAAGGGGATAATTGCCAAGCTAGGCTACTTGAGCATCAATTTTTTTTTTTTATCACTTTTTGAGGCACAGGATACATGAGGCAAGAGCAGGGGTCAATCTGAAGTGGGAAGTCCAATAGGAGGCCCACCCCATAGAGCTGGGACTCATTAGTGTAAGGGTACGTTAGAAAGGACTTGCCCACCCACGCAGACACAGGAAGGATTATGAGGTAAAGTGCCCATTTGCAGCCTGAGAATGACTGGTGAAGAAATGGAAACAAAAGCTGTCCCTGAGAAGTTTAACCACAAGCTGTCTTCGCTACCATTTGCAGCCAGAATTTAAACTACCTTGCTGGATTAAAAGCAATCTCAAGTCAAAGATTTAGGTTAAAGAGAGACCTTACTAGCACCTTCCAGAAACAAACACAAATCTGTGGAAAAAAATCTTTCTTCATCCTAGGCCACAGAATGTACCAACAAACACAATTCCAGGAAAAAATGAGCAGCTCACAGGAAAAATAAATGAATGAACAAATACACACATAAATAAACAAACAGGAAAATAAGGCACCATGAGTGAAAATTAGAATGTGTGTGTGGACATAAATTCAGATACAGACACAGATATAGAAGCAGATAGATAGATACAGTAGAAGTAAAGTCACAAAGACTTGAGGTATAAGAAGTATCAGACACAGACTATAAAATGACTATGAGTAATACATTTAATGAAATAAAAGTCAAGCTTGAAGATATGTGTGGAGAACAAGAAACCATAAAAAATGATTAAGCACATATAATAATGTCTATTTCTGAAAAATGTAAGAATTGAAAATCCCAATGGATAGGTTTGACAGGAGATCAGACACAGCTAAAGAGACAATTAAGAAATTATCCAGATGTAGCATAGACAGACAGACAATATGAATGAGAGATGAAAAAATATGAAAGATAGGGTGACTTCCAATATACAGCTAATCAGGGTTTCAAGAGAAAATAGAGAAATAATTAGGCAAAGCCAGTAAGTGAAGAGGTAATGACTGAGAAGTTTTTAGAACTAATGAAAAACACCAAATCATATTCAAGAAGATCTGAATAAAAAATTCACATCGGTACTACCTAATTTTATAATCAGTTGAAATAAATTTCATGAATAAAGCACAAAAATATTAACCAAAAAGGAGCATTTGCCAATAGACCCATACTAAAAGAAATTCTAAATAATGTATTTCAAGCAGAAGAAAAGTGATTCATGATGAAACACCTGGCATGCAAACAGAAGTATAGTTCACAATGATAAACAGTTGTAAGTAAATTCTGATCATATAAAATATATTTTGAGGCCTACCAAAAGCAAGATAAAATTATGTGCTCAACAATAGTATATACATTAGAAATGAGTGGAGTTAAAATATTGAATCATTCCGATTAGTATAGTTATCCCACACTAACAACAATCCTGAAATGTCAGTGGCTGCACACCAGAAAGCTTTGTTTTCCTTTCTGCCACATGTTCCCATGCAGATTGGTGCAGTGCTCATTTAATCAAGGACCCATGGTAATGAGATATCCGTCTTGACACATCTTTTCAAGTTTATAATGGCAAAGGGAAAAGAATAAGGTGAATCACTCATCACCTCTTCAACTCATATAACATCATTCACCTCCTGTTGGCCAGAGTAAGTTATGTGGCCATATCTAAATTCAAAGCATGGGAGTGAGGAAGGGCACTCCTAGCATAGTACCAAAAAGAAGAGGATTGGACCATTTATGAACAGCTCTAGTGACAAGTTCTTGCATTTTTTTGGAAACAGGATAACAGGATTTCTCCAGAGAGAATAGGTGTCTTTTTCTGTAAACATGATAGGACATAGTAGGTCAGCCACTAATAGGATACTTACAAAGTATATAACTCCCATTCTTGAGGAGAGAAGAAATAGGATGAGAAAAATATTCAATCAATCCACATAAGACAAAAGAGAAGGAAATTAAAAAAAAAAAAAAAACCAGGAAAAATAAAAAGCACAAAATAAGGAAGTAAATTTAAATGCAAACATATCAGTTACAATAAATGTAAATAAGCTAAAAGCTCCAGTTAAAACACACAAAAAATTCTTAGACTGGATTTTTAAAAACAAATCTAGCTATAGGTTGTTTACAAGAGACAAATCCAAAACACAAGGATACAACAGGATTAAAACTCAGAGGATGGAAAAAAACACAAGGGTACTTCAAAAGTTTTGTGGAAAAATAAAATTAAAAGATAATACAAATTCTTCCATCAACTTTTTGAAGACCCCCTTGTATACCAGCAAAATTCTAAACAAAAATAGCAGAGTTTCTATATTAATGTCACACAAAATAGACATAAGACAAAAACCTTTACTAGAGATAATGATAAAAGGCTTAATTTGTCAATACTTAACAATTTAAAATTTTGAGGCAGATTTATAAAGCAAAAAGCGATCAGGACTATATGGAGAATAAAGCCACACATTTTACATTCAAAGTGTAAGGTTTTCATACAGTTTCCTCTTTAATCAATAAAACATATACACAAAGAATAAGTAAGGATATAGAAAGAAGATAGAATATTTGAACAATATGAGTATGATTAAAAATGTTGAGCTATTGTACCTCTTTAGAACACTACTCAACGACTTCTGAGTACACACTGTTACCTTTATACTGTGTCAAAGCAAGTCTTCAAAAGGACTGAAATAATTTAGACTATGTTTTCTGTCCATAGTACAACTAAGCTGGAAATCAAGAACAGAAATATAACTAGAAATCCCTCATATGTTTGGAAATTAAGAAACATGACTGAGATCGTAGGTCAAATACAGAATAATAATGAAAATTAAACATATTTTGAATTAAATATGAGCAAAAGTACTGTATGTCAAAAAGGGTATAAAATAGCTAAAGCAGTAAATTGAGTGTAAGTTATAACCTTGGATGTTTATATTACAAAAGAAGAAAGCCCAGGTGACTGAGCTAGGCTCTGGTAGGAGTGTGGTGACAGATATCCTCATGTTTCTTCTTCTAAAACTATACAGAACAACAAAGAAAATGTATAAAAGCATGAATAATGTACACCTCCAGTAAAACTAAAACTAGAAGATAGAGGAAATCTGCAAACTCCAAAATATCAGTAAGTTTTTGGAAAAAACACCAGAAATCAGTATAATCAGAACAGGGAGCCACTATGTGAGGCAGGAAAGATGTCGGTATTCTCAGAGGGTTAGTGGAAACACAATCCAGAAAACACCAGGAAATATTCATCACAGAAGAAGAGGGCTCCAACTTGAATGGAAATTCTGTGGGTAGGTCTGAGAATGAACAGACCATGGGAGAGGGAAGAAAGAAGTATGAAAAGTATTTGGAGCCAAAGCTTCCCAGATTAAAGAAATTGCTTGTCATCCCAGCAACAGATGAAGTAGCCCTTAAACTGGGAGATCAAGAGAAGTCACCCTTTGTTTAGCTGAATTGAGATCTATTAAGAGCTGGCCCAGTAAAATCCAAGTTACACAAATATGAATTTTAAAAGTAAAAATTCCACATCCAGAGATACTAAGAAAATTAAAGCTTCTCAACAGAGGGTGGGGGAAGTCAACAACAACAACAAAAAAATGAAGAATCCATAAAGCAGAGGATAATTGACATGTGACATTCCAAAGTGAAATTTAAAAGAAAAGCAACCCCATAAAGCAATTACAACTCTAAAAGAATGTCACAAAAGATAATTTTTAAAAATTTTGAGAAGATATAACTGAAACTCAGAAAAAAACATTAAAGAAAAACGCAAAATCATTTTATATTGCAAGGTGCCCGAGGGAGAATAGATATCATGAAAATACGAGGAAGGGACAGAACAGATAGAAATGAGAAAAGTCAAGAAATTGATTAAAATTGATTAAAGGGATTAGAGAAATAATGATAGACTAAACGTGAGCAAAAAAGATCCAACACTTGTATAATTGACATGCCCAGAGAAATAAAACAATGAAATAGAGCAGGTATTTAAAACTATAATTCAAGAAAATGTTCCTAAGGATTTTCTTAATTGGGTAAAGTAAACCTAATCAAAGAGATACGTGTCTAAGAATGTTCACCAAGAAAAATAGCAAGGAAGAACTTGACCTAACAACTAGCAAAATTAGAAAGCCGTTGTACTCAAATCAGTTTGGGAACTGCATGAGAATAGACACTTTATCAGTGGAGCAGACAGAGTATCCAGAAATAGATCTCAAATATGTGAGAATTGAATATATGGCAAAGTAGTATTTCAGCTCAGTGGGCAAAGAATTAATTATTTAATATAAATTGTTCTGGTGCAGCTAGCCATCTACTTGTAAGGAAATAGAAGTAAATAAAATATATACAACCTTACATTATACAAAAAATTCTGGATAAATTAATTAAAAATTTAATTAAAAAAAGAACAATAAAACCCTTCAAAAATAAGCCCCTACATATACAATCTAGAGGTGACATAGATATTCCTACTTGGCAACCTTGAAACAATAAAAAGATAGATAGGGCTGGCCCGGTGGCGCACTGTAGCAGTGCGCCGCTTGGGAGTGCGGTGGCGCTCCAGCCGAGGGTTCGGATCCCACATACAGACCGGTTCCCATTCACTGGCTGAGCGAGGTGTGGGCGCGATGCCGAGGGTTGCGGTCCCGTTGCCGGTCCCGGTCCGGTACGGGCGCGACACTGAGGGTTGCGATCCATTGCCGGACATGAAAAAAAGACAAAAAAAAAAAAAAGGAAAAAAATAATAATAATAAAATAAAAAGATAGATAGACATATATGAATAGACAGAAATTAGAAAATTTGTTTAGGACAAGAAGAAATAAGCACAATTAAAAATGAACGAAAATAACAAAAATATAGGCATGTTGAGAAAGGGGTCTGATCTCTATAACATACAGAGAATTCTTACTAAGCACAAGAAGAATGAAAATAACCCAGTAAAAGAGTGGGCAAGAGATATAGAGAGTTGATCCAGAAAACAGCAAATTCAAATGGACACAAAAGTATGAAAAGATGGTAAAATGCAACATAAAGTAGAAGTATGGTGGTAACCTAGTCCCATGATAGATATTTTCTCTCAAATATCAAAGATTTGGCTGAGAGAGATGAGTGAGAGAGACTGAGATACAGAGAGAGAGACAGAGAGAGAGAGAGATTACTGATGAGGATGTAGGGATGGGGCATCTAGCAGTCCTTCTCCTGAGAATTGATTTCATGGAGACAAAAGCATCAATTTGTATGAATATTTATACAAGAATAGTTGTTACAACATTGTTTATAGTGACAAAATCCCTAGCAGTCCTTCTCCTGAGAATTGATTTCATGGAGACAAAAGCCTCAATTTGTATGAATATTTATACAAGAATAGTTGTTACAACATTGTTTATAGTGACAAAATCAAATAAATACTCAGAATCAGATAAATGGTTAAATAGGTTATGGTACAACCACTTGGAATATTATGCAGCAGTTACAAAAAGAACAAATTGGAATTATAACAGGTGAATTGAGGGGATTTTTATTTTATTTGTTATAGTATTATAAAAGGTAATTGGAGAGTACCAATTTCTCTATTATTTGGGCTAACACAAGCTGCTATAAAAAACAGACCAAGAAATCTAATGGCTCAGATTAGGTAGAATTTTGTTTCCTGTCAACGTATCTGTCCCAAGTAAGTGTTCGATGTTGAGTAACTGTTCTCCTTCAAGTGGTAGTTCTGAGAAATAGACCACTAGAGACCTGGTGACCTGTTATGCTATGGCAAAACATTTGTAAACTAGTCCTGCCAGAACTTGCAAGTTGGGCAACAGGCCTACCCAGCCTATAGCTCCGGGAAAGCAACTGGCAAGAACCAGAATTGTGGTATGTGTTGGTTACTCATTGCGACTTCGAGTAAGATATTAAAAGAAAGGGGTGAGCTCAGGAAAAAATGGCCTGGCTTTTAAGAAGAGATGGCATGGAACAAGGGAGTGCAGCGACTTTGGGCCTGATCAGATGAAAATCCCACTGCTTCTGTACCCTAAACAACAGGAGATAACACTGTCATTGCTCATTGCTCTTAATCTTTCTCAATGGCTTCTCACTAAGAAAATAAGGGGTGGGGGGATTCATCCATATAGAAAAGTTCATTATAAGAATGGAAGGGTCTTCTCTTTCACCAAAGCCTGTTCTTTCAGGTGGCCTCAGGTTAGCCATCATTGTTGAGAGAAAGGGCATGTATTGAGCAAGGAAGGAAAGAATAAAGGATTGAAGCAGACTTAAGAACTACATCTAGGTAAAACTTTGAGTGTCATATCAGCAGAAGAAACAGACTCAAAGCAAACATACCAGAGCCTCCTAAGATTCGAAGGAATTTTACTGCCAGAGGAACCTCGAGCCTGGGCTGAGATGAGCTGGGTGTGAAGGGACCTGTGATGATCTGAGCTTTAAGACAACACTTGGTATTCCAAGCTGGTACGAGCATCGAGTGGACTGTACAAGCTATATGGCCTCCCAGGATGACATACACCCCAGGACCCACTTCAGATGTGGCTTTGAAGGATAATGGACAAGGCTCCCCAGAGGCAAAGCCAGGAGCCAGAGCAAGGGTTTCTCATTCCTCCTTTTCTGCATGAGAATTTCAGCTCAAGTTGTTCTGTGTCTGCTCTTGCATTCTATATTAGGTGTACATGTGGGAGGCCTGATCATTACCTTTTAGTTTATATGTCACCAGACCATGAGGATTGTGTGCCTCTCAGGTGTCCCGGACACTGAACTGGACGCAGTACCTGAGTGAAATGCTGGGTGGTCTTCTTTGGGAAGCAGTCAGGGTTGTCTATTTATGTTGAAGGGCTTCTGCTCTTCTCTTCTGGCTAGAACAGTGATGGTGAGAGTGACCTTAGAAACCACATGCAGAAGACAGCAGAGCCTCCATCACTGGGTTCCTGAATAACCACGTGGAGGAGAGCCCTCTGCCTACCTGGAGCACCTGCACTGAATTGTTAATTGCACAAGGCATAGACTTCCATCTCGTTGGAGCCATCGTTATTTTTTTTTCAGGTATAACAGCTAGTGTAACCTAACAATATACATGTTTTATTGGAGGAGGGGTGTTACAACCCATGAGAGGGGGTATTAGCTTCTTATGGTTGCTGTAACAAAGTGCCACAGACTTAGTGGCTTAAAGTGACACAAATTTATATTTTTAGTTCTGAAGGTTAGAAGTCTCAAATGGATTTGTTGGGCTAAGTACCTTCTGGAGGATCTAGGAGAAAATTCATTTCCTTGCTTTTTCCAGAACCTGGAGGCTTCCCACATTGCTTGGCTCATGGCCACTTCCTCCTCCTTCAAAGCCCCAGTGGGCATCTTCTCTCCTCTTTGTCCTTTACATCCATTGTCACATTTTCTGTCTGAATCTCACACCCCTGCCTCCCTTTTATAAAGACTCTGGTGATGACATGGAGCCCACTTGGATAATCTGGGCTATCTCCCCCATCTCTCAAAATACTTAATTTAATCACATCTGCAAAGTCCCTTTTGTCATGTAAAGTAAAATTCACCAGTTCTGGGGATTAGGATGTGGACATCTTTTGGGAAAGACATTATTCTATCTCCCACAGAGAGAGGTAGAAAGGAAAGAGAAGGGGAGAGGAAAGTCAGGCAAAAATAAGGGGTCAATATTTGTATACTATGTAAAATTATACATGTGCATGTAAAAAAGTATTTTTTTTTTTGCTAAAAGGGAAATTTATTTAATGTAAATGCATACATTAATACAAAAGAAAGATCTCAAACGAACAATCACCTTTGCACCTTAGGAAAGTAGAAAATGAAGAGCAAAGTGAGCCCAGACCTAGCAAAGGAAGTAAATAATAAAAATTAGAGCATAGATAAAATAAATAGAAATAGAAAAAAAAATAGATAAAATCAATGAAACCATAAGTTGGTACTTCGACAAGATCCCCAAAATTGAAAAACCCTTACCTAGACAGAGTAAGAAAAAAGAGAGAAGACTCAAACAGCTAAAATCAGAAATGAAAGAGGGGAGCACATTTACAGAAATCAAAAGGATTATAAAAGAACACTATGAATAATTGTTGGTCAACAAATTAGATCATCTAGATGAAATGAATAAATTCCTAGAAACATGCAACCTACCAAGACTGAGTTATGAAAAAGCAGAAAGTTAGAACAGAACTATAGCTGGTATGATGAATGATTATCATTTTTTGTTTTTCTGATGCAGGACTCCTTTGAGGATTTCTTGCAGGGCTGGTCATGTGGTGGTGAACTTCTTCAGTTTTTGTCTGTCTGTAAAATGTACTATATTCCCCTCATTTCTGAAGGATAACCTTGCTGTGTATAATATTCTTTGCTAGCAGTTTTCTTCTTTAGTATTTTGAATCTATCATCCTATTTTCTTCTGGCATGTAGAGAGTTTCTGTTAAGAAGTCTGCCTTTAGTCAGAAAGGGGTTTCTTTATAGGTGACTTGAGGGTTTTCTCTTGCTTCTTTTAAGATTCTCTCTTTGTCTTTGAGCTTTGCCAGTTTGACTATAATGTGTCTTGGAGAGGATCTTTTTGGGCTGAATCTGTTTTGGGATATTTGAGCCTCCTGGATCTGAAGGCCATGTCTCTCCCTATATCTGGGAAGTTTTCCATTATTATTTTGTTGAATAGGTTTTCCATGCCTTTTCCTTTCTCCTCCTCTTCTGGAACACCCATGATTTGAATGTTTGTGTGTTTAAGGTTGTCTGTTAACTCTCTTAGATTTTCTTCATTTTTGAAAATTCATTTTTCCTTTTTTTTTTTTTTTGTTCACCTAGGTTATTTTGAGGAGACTATCTTCAAGATAAATTCTTTCTTCTGATTGTTGTAGCCTACTCCTTAAGCTCTTTGTTGTGTTTTTTATTTTGTTGAATGAATTTTCAGTTCCATGAGTTCTGCTACATTCGTTTTTAAGGTATTGATCTCTCTGTAAATTTCCTCTTTCATATTCTGGATTTTTTCCCCTCATTTCATTATGTTGTCTAATTGAATCATATCTCATATCTCAGTGAGTTTCCTTAAGATTGTGGTTTGGGATTACTTTTCAGTCATTTCAAAGATTTCCTACTCTATAGGATCTGGTATTTGAAAGTTACTGTATTCTTTGGGTGATGTCATATTTTCTTGGATTCTCATATTTCTAGTATCTCCACATTGATTTCTGGTCATCTGATAGTGCAGGTGCTTCTTCTATTACTCTGGAGTGGCCTTTGAGGAGAGATACATCCTCTTCTTTTTCTGGCCTCAACTGGAGATTCTCCTTGTGTCAATGCAGTTGAGTGTCTTGTGGGCCATCTGCATGGTGGCTGTGGCTACAGCTCTGGCAGTGAGCTGTATTTGCAGCAGCCATGGCTGTGGCAGTGGCTGTGGTGGGCAACCTATGCAGAAGTGGCATTTTCATCATGCTCCTTGTCTGCTTCTTGGTGGGGGATGCTACCTTTGGCTCTTGCCTAGGACCCTGGCATGCACTGCTACTTGCCTACTTCCAGGGGAGGGGGTGGATGCCCTTGGCCTAAAAATGCATTTTTTTAAAGTGAAAAAATATTTGAAATAAAATAATAATAAAAGGAAGAAGAAAAGGAGGAGGTGGAAAAGGAGGAGGAGGAGGAGGAAGAAGTGGAAAGATGCATACTTTGAAGGATACCTTTAAGCCAGCATATCCATTCGTGCCTCTGGGCAGGAAAAGAAAGCATTTCAAAATTAGATTTCTTTTCTTAGAGTTTCAGTTCCCTTACCGGGATCAGAAAAGAAAGTAAGGGAATAGATGGGGATTTTTACTTTTAAAAAATTCCCAAGGTGCTGCCTTTCTAGAACAGAAACCTGCTACTTTCTTTTCATTATAGGCTTAATCCTTTTTTTTCCCCTTCTGATCTGATGCCCATTGAACAGTTTCTGTCTGACAGCCAAATTGGGCTTCATCCGATGCTTGCCTATTGATAAGTGCTGGGAAGATTCTCAAGAAAACCAATAGTTTCTAAAGATGAAATTGAGAAAAAGTAGCACCTAAAATAAAATTCTTCAAGAGAGAAGCCCTTGGAGAGAAATGAGCTGAAATTAGATATATAATACCTATTTTTATCCTTTTTCTTGAAATTCAGATTTTCTGGAACCAACAGCAAGGTTACTATATAAGCTTTTTTATTCATAAAAAGCTTTAAGAATAACAGTTTCCTTCCACTTCATCTTTCTCTCACACTTGAGACTTGGAGTATTCTCATGGAGGCCACCAATGAACTAATTGTCATTCATGTGTATCACGGGAGGGGGATCTCCATCTGATTGCAATGGCACCTTCTCCACGGAATTGCAGGGGGCTTCTGGAATTCTCCCTACAGTGCTCAGGCTTCCTGGGTTGACATTCCAGCTGTAAACCTATTTGCCATACCTGACATAGCGAAGTGGTTTGCAATGGAATGGGGATCCAGTGGCCCAGTGGATGGGAAGTGGGAGGAGGACGGAAGTGGATGGGTGACAGGGAGCAGCACGGAGTGGGTGGGTGGTGAGTGAATTACCGAGATGGCCTGCGCTTGGGCGGTGCTCCCAGCACAGGGCTGAGTGGTCTGGCGGGCTCAGTAGGAGACGCTGGTGTGAAGCTGCTTCAGTGCTTGCTTAGGTGGAGGCTCCAGGTATTGTTCAGGAGTGCAACTTTCTTCCTTGTTTTCAGAATTTATTTAGAGTCCTAAACAGAACAAGTGGAATCGTGTGTGTGTGTGTTGTTGTAAATGTCAGTCCAGACGGGTAAAAAAAGAGGTAATGACTGGTGCTATGATGGTTAATTTTAGGTGTCAGCTAGACTAGGTTAAGGAATACCTAGAAACCCAATAAAGCATTGTTTTGGGGTGTGTCTGTGGCGGTGTTTCCAGAGGAGATCAGCATGTGAGCCTGAGAAGACCGGGTGGCGAAGACCCACCTTCTATAAGGGCAGGCACCATCCAATCCAATGGTAGCCCAGACAGAACAAAAACAGAGAAGTCAAATCTGTCGTTGTACCCACTGGAGCTGGGATACACCTTCTCTCCTGTCCATGGACATCTGAACTAGAGACTCTTCAGTCTTTGGGTTCTAGAACTTACACCAGTAGCACCCTTGGCCCTCATGCCTTTGGCCTCAGAGTGAGAATCACGTCATCAACTTCTCTGGTTCTGAGGTTTCTGGACTTGGACTGAGCCACGCTCCAGGCATCCAGTTTGCAGAAGGCCTATCGTGGGACTCCTCAGCCTTCATAATCACACGAGCCAATTTCCCTAAAAAGTCCCCTCTCATACAGTTATATATGCTACTGGTCTGTCTCTCTGAAGAACCTTTAATAACACAGGTGCTTAGTGCTGATTACCCTGACGGAATCGACAGCAGTCGTCATTTCTTTCATGCTTTTCTTGGTCTAACCCATTAAACTAATTCTGATGGATTCCATAAAGATCTGTAGTAGGAATTCCTGAGATACACACGGGAGCAGCCTGTGGCCACTGACTGTGTCCTACCTGATCGCTTTCTGGGTAAAGTGCTCTAGTTGGAAGGAACTTGGACTCACCTCCAGCCCAATCTCTCATCGGTGTGGAAGTGTGGAAGTGTCTGGACATAACACAGACCACACCCTCTCCCTTTGTTATTAAACTCTTGTAGTGATCCAGAGGTGACTTCTTCATCAACTGACACATTTTCAGCTCTAATTATAAATCACACTTTCTTTGTGTTCACCGAACTCTCTCTGGCTTTTCCTCCTGTTGTCCCTGGATCTGCTCTTTGGAGCTGGTGACACTCAATCTCTCTCTAGCTTATTAAGCCCTTCAAAGAGCTAAACAGTCCCAGACGGTTTTTGTTTTCTTTTGTTTACCATTTTTTTGGGTGGTAAATACCACCCTACTTAGTCTTTAATTAATGGAAACATCCCCAAATTCCAATCAGCAATGGTTTTATTCCAAGCAATGTTGGGTACAAGGATCTTGCAGCACAACAGAGCACCAAGATAACCACTTGGGTGATATGACGTACAAGACCTTTGACTACCAGGTTGTTCGATGGTTGGATGGTACGCAGTAGAAAAGGGATAGGTCACAATCCAAAGAATGTTTTTCGGATTACAGATTTGCCAGCTGCTGAAAGATGTCAAATTGAAGTGACCAATGGGGTATGTATGAGTCAAGGGTTACCAGAAAGAGGCAGCTATGTAACAAGAACGCAAATAAAGGTTTTGCAGTATGGAAAATAGACTGTTTAATAAAAACCTATTCCATACTTATTTATTACTGGCTTTTAATAGCATATAGTATGTATGTCTATACATTTTCTTTTTTTCTCTTATTTTTTGTAACAAGAACGCAAATAAAGGTTTTACAGTATGGAAAATAGACTGTTTAATAAAAAACCTATTCCATACTTATTTAGTACTGGCTTTTAATAGCATATAGTATGTATGTCTATACATTTTCTTTTTTTCTCTTATTTTTTTGGTAAAAAGGTCACATGAAAATTAATAATGCTGCTAATCATACTGCATATGAACTTCAAAGTTCAGATCTACTTTCAAGTGCTCTTAATTAAACCTGTTGAAAAGGGGATAAGGGTCAACCCCATGGCTCACTCGGGAGAGTGCGGCGCTGGCTGCACAGCAGCGCTCCCACCACGGGTTCGGATCCTATATAGGGATGGCCGCTGCGCTCACTGGCTGAGCGCGGTGCTGAGCAACACCAGACAGAGGCTTGTGATCCCCTTACTGGTCAAAAAAAAAAAAAAAAAAAAAGAAAAGAAAAGAGGATAAAAGCTAATAAAGAAAGTTAACATTACTCTATTTGAAAAACTAGTGAATTAGAAAAGTTAGCAATTTTACTCATCATAATGTATATTTCTTCCAAATAGAACATCCTTTTTATTATTATTCAAAAAGTGGCGATTACTAAACTGAAATATTGTAAGTGAGGCTTTAACTTGGTTTTGAACCTAAACCACTTCCAACGTTTGAATGTGAGAAATTGTTCTGTTAAAGTTTTTTAAAAAGTTAAATGAAAAGATTTAGTACATTGAGAGACTAAAGATTTTTTTAATTTGTATTTTATTAGCATATTCATTGTCACAAATCATATGTATTCTTTATGCCTCTTTTCTAAGCTCTCTCCTCCCCCCCCCCCCCTAAAAACCATAGATTTTTTCTCCCCATCTCATGGATTAACTGTTCCTCTGTTGGTTTGTGGCCTAGATGATGTGTCCAGTGCTGGGACAGGTGTGATCAAGTCCCCCCCTGCTTCTTCTATTACTCTGGAGTGTGCTTTGTGGAGAGAGAGGACCTCTTCTTCTTTTCTTCTTTTGTTTTGGTCTCCGCTGGTGCCTCACCTTGTGTCAATGCAGTTGAGGGTCTGGTGTGCCATCTGCATGGTGGCCGTGACTGCTGCTATAGAGACTAGCCGCTTTTGCAGCAGCCATGGCAATTGCGGTAGCTATGGTGGGCTGAGAAACTAAAGTTTCATCAACAAAGAGCAAGAAAGGAATTTTACTCTTTTGCTAAAATTACTTCATAAATTATCCATTGGACATATTTAGAGAAATTTTTTTAAAAATTAGAAATCAGCTTTCTCATGTTATTCTCAAACATTCCACCTGTGGGGTCGTGGAGTGCGACACTGTTGTGCTGTTCTGGCTGCTGAGGATGGGATAGAGCAGGACCTCATTTCTGCCTTTCAGAGATGCAAAGGCCAGAGGAGAAAGAGTCTACACACAAGGGCTTAGTGCGGAGCGGTGGTGGACAAATGCCAGGCTGAGAAGGGAGCACCGAGAGAATGGGGGAGGAGCTGGAAGGGAGAGGAAGGAAGGTTCTGGAAGGTATTCTAGAGAAGAGGCTCCTGGGATTTTTTGGGTTTCAGTGGAATTCTACCCCTGTCAACACATACACATGCATCGTTGCTGTTGTTTTGCTAAATTTTTGTTTTTCAAATTACATTTTAGAAATGCCACTGTCGGGCCGGCCCGGTGGCGCACTGCTA
This sequence comes from Galeopterus variegatus, assembly GCF_000696425.1. Lineage (NCBI taxonomy): Eukaryota > Metazoa > Chordata > Mammalia > Dermoptera > Cynocephalidae > Galeopterus > Galeopterus variegatus. The sequence goes on from NW_007727173.1 coordinate 305,069, forward strand.
CAGTGTGCTGCTTGGGAGCGCAGCGGCGCTCCCGCCGAGGGTTCGGATCCCACATACAGACCGGTTCCCGCTCACTGGCTGAGCGAGGTGCGGGAGCAACACCAAGGGTTGCGATCCCGTTGTCGGTCCCGGTCCGGTACAGGC
>NW_007727173.1:305989-336059 GCF_000696425.1 Galeopterus variegatus
GTACGGGCGCGACACTGAGGGTTGCGATCCGTTGCCGGACACGAAAAAAAACAAACAAAAAAAAGAAATGCCACTGTCGGGCCGGCCCGGTGGCGCACTGCTACAGTGTGCTGCTTGGGAGCGCAGCGGCGCTCCCGCCGAGGGTTCGGATCCCACATACAGACCGGTTCCCGCTCACTGGCTGAGCGAGGTGCGGGAGCAACACCAAGGGTTGCGATCCCGTTGTCGGTCCCGGTCCGGTACGGGCGCGACACTGAGGGTTGCGATCCGTTGCCGGACACGAAAAAAAACAAACAAAAAAAAGAAATGCCACTGTCTAACATGACCGTCCTTTCATAAAATAAAGGAAAATTTAAGACTCAAAAGGCATAGTTTCAGAATAAAGAGCAATTCTTTAAATGGAATACATTAAGCTTTATAAAAATTTGCTATACTATCTTTATTTTTCTAATTTCTCTGGGGATTGAAGAAAAACTTCATCCTGGACCACAGATGACCACTTTTTAAAAAGAGAGTGTTGTTTTATATAGGAAAGGGGTTTAACATGTTGCTGTTAAACAAAGAGATTATTTTTAATGAGCTCTTTACCACCACCCCCTCCCAGCAATCAATGGTGGGGGTGCTACTGCTCTCGAGAGGGGACATACTGATGGCAGGAAGATAGCTTAACATTTTCTCACTTGCCATCTCCTTCCACCAATGCACTGGAATTGACTTCATGTGACCCTGAAGAAAATGTGTGTTTCCGGGTCTCCACCTGCAAACAGCAATCCCACACCTCCCTCAACCCCCACTAGACACAGATACACACGTTTTGGAAAGGAGCAGAGCTTCTCTTGTTCAGACAAGTGCTTTTCCTTTTATCCAGCAGATGCTGATCAAATATTATTTTATATTTCTTCTGTCTACTTAAAACAAGCAGAAATATATATACTACTCAATTTTGGCCTCAGAAACAGCATTATTAATAATAATCTGCTGGTGTGTTTCTGATAGTGATGGGGAAGTATTCTGGGACGCTGAGTAAGCATGGCTATCCATTTAATAAATCTTTATGTGATGCTTGCAATCAATGCCCTATTTTTCTCAAGCCCTATGAAGGAGCCGTACAACAATATTTTGTACCATGAAACGAGCTTCTCAAAGTATGATCCAGATGACAGGCAGGTTGTTGTCTTCTTATGTGGGTTATTTATAACATGACAAAGACTATATTTCATTCCTGGAAATATTGATTATTCACTTAAAATATGCCTTATTGTTATGTTATTGATGTAGTACCATTCCTTCTGTAATTTTGCACATTTGGCCTTTGAGTGTCAGGAGTAGGTGGAACAAATGGGAACCAACAAATGGATGACAATAACTTAAAAATCCCTTCCATTTTGTACCACTTTACAGTTTATGTATCATCTTCCTCCTGTTATTCCCAATTTACCTTCTAAATAACACACAGCAGAGAATCCTTATTTTTCTCATTTGCATAACAGGAACACTAAGGCTCACAGGGTGACTTTCTGGAGATCACAATACTAATCAGTGAATGTATGTCCCAGGCGCTTTCTGGTACATTTTGTGGAGGGTGAGTGGAGCCACAGCTCTGGGCTGTGAGCGCAGCTCTGGGTCGGTACTACAGCTCTGAAGAAGGTGTCTCCGGAGACAGTTGCACCCACGTAGAGACACAGACATTACCTCGATGGCAGTGAACTACAGCAGAGACACTGCTTCATGTCAGCAACGAATGGTGTTCGTCCTCACGGAGACAGTTGCACCCACGTAGAGACACAGACATTACCTAGATGGCAGTGAACTACAGCAGAGACACTGCTTCATGTCAGCAACGAATGGTGTTCGTCCTCATCAGCGCCTTACCCAACAGCACTGGACACAGCCTCGCTGACCCACAGCGTTCCTGGAAGGTGACGTTGGTCTTTCGTGGCAAGCATAGGGAGGCAGTTAGGCTAGCTCAAGGTAAAGCAATGAACTACAAAGCTGTACTTGGAATAAGGATGCTGAAATCTCATGAAATCCCCTAGCAGGAACGGCTGGACCGAGTCTCCTGGAGCCTGGGATGGGGAGGTCGTCAGGACTGGGGAACGCGTGCGTCTCCTCTCTGGCTTTCTCCAGTGACCGGCGCGGCTTCTCACTGTGCCCGCTGCTCTCAGGGCCCGCTCAGGTCCCTCCTGATTTCTCCCGTCCTCATGACTTCTCACGAGCTGAGTGTGGTTTCCTTTCAGCCACAGCTGGCTCATGACTCCCACAGTCTGTTCTCGACTGCACAGTCCCTCCACGTCACTTCAGCTCCAGGCTCCACTGTTCCCGTCTGGTTGTGTACCCCCTGATTCATATTTTGTGTTCTGAGCATCTGGGTAGCACAGCTTGCCCCTGTGTGAGCAGAGCTTTTGTTTCCCAGGCCACCTCACAGGAAACCAACGCTCACAGGACTAGCAGCTGTTGGTTGAAGCCAAGGGCCCACCTGGGGTCCAGTCATCCCAGGCTGGAGAGCATGGGGTTGTGATGCAAAGCCAGGCAGTCTGATTACTGCCACCACGGGCATAGCAGGGAAGTGTGGGTAGTTGAAAGCAAAGCAGAGTTAGGCTTGCAGCCACAAACCCCCAAGTCCTTGTCCGTCAAGTCAGCAGTCCCAAGAAGTCTGTATTTCCTCTCCAATAAGGCTCTTCTCTAACGTTGTAACGCAAACCATCAGAGGTTGCTCGTGGGAGCAAGTGAACGGTGGAGTTCAGAATCTCTTATTCTCCTTCAGCTTTGTGCATATGACCCACCCACGTCGTGTTGGTCCCCAAGGACCTGGGCTTGGCAGGAACGACACTGAGTTGAGCTACCGATTTCCTGGTAAACATCTTCTGGGAGCTGCAGGTGTGTGCTCAGCCCATTGCTACACCAGCTCTAACGCTTTGTTTAAAAAGTAAAGAGACAGATAAATCCAACACTTAACACATTTCCCTCAGTAAGTTACTATTATCCGTGAGCCTTTAAAAATATGGCTTGCTCAAGAAGGCATTAGAGCTAAATTATCATTTATGTTTGTCACTGGGGTTGCAAACGTCTAATGAGATTCCAGAGTTAATGTTTTGTACAAAGCACTTAGGAGAGCCAGAATGAAATTGGTTCGGTATTTTGATGTGGTGTTTTAATTAAAGATAGTTTCTAATCAAGGGTGGAGCAGAGACTGCTTGGAAAACGGCAGTTCATTGTCCAGTGCACTGGTGCAGTGATGGGCGGCCTGCCCGGGGCTCCTGCTGCCAAGAGAGAGGAAGCAGAAGCGAGGTGCCCGTGTCCCTGTGTGCCTCACCCTGGCATCACGGCTCTGCCCCCAACCTAGTGAGAGCCAGTGGGGTGGGTCAGCCCTGGACAGCAGCCCCGTGGAAGTCACCCCAGGCTGGAACAGAGGTGGCAGAGCCTGCCCCCATGTCCCCACACAGGCAAGGGGCAGCGCCCTGCTTGCCCGCTCTGCCCGGAGTGCAACAGTGAGACCCCTCACCGCTCCCCACGGGCCCTGGATCCTTCCTCTGAGGAAGCCTCCCTGGTGGCAGCGAAGGCTCTTGGGGAACACCGGCCCCCAGCAGTGGTACCGCAGCCCAAGGAGACTGCACAGTGTGGGCGGGAGGCCCGGGGCTTTGGGCTTGGGGTGAGTGAGAACCGTCTGCTCATATCACACTATTTTTTCCTATTTTGTTTTCGTTAGTCATGCAGAGAATGGGCAGTCTCAGAGAATGGGCGGTGCTCACTGACCCTAGGGACTGGAAGTGTGACAGGGAGCGCGGGCTCCTCGCTGAGGCGTCGTGCGGTGCTCACTGACCCTAGGGACTGGAAGTGTGACAGGGAGCGCGGGCTCCTCGCTGAGGCCCGGCGGCAGGTTCTCTGGGCTCCAGTGCTGTCACCCCCGTGCCCACTTGGCCAGCCGCCTGGCCCTGCGCAGCTGGGTCTTTGGGGATCCGGTTAGGCTTGCCCATGACACAGGAGAATGTGGCTGTATCTGGTTTTGAATTGCACATGAGCAGGCGAGGCAGGGTGGGGTGGGAGCTGGGCGCGGCCGGGACCTGGGTGGGTTCCAGCCTGGCTCCTCGTCTGACGTCCCTGCCCTCCCACCCCTCCCCGCTCCTGGTCTCTGCCAGCGCAATCTCTGGCACACAGCAGCCAGAAGGGGCTCTTAGACACAAACCAGAGCACGTCAGTCACATGATCTCAACCCTCCACGGGCTTCCCATTGCACTTGGAATAATAAGGACAAGGTCAGGCCTTTCCTACCCTCCCTGTCCACCTGGGACCACTCTGCCTCTCGCTCACCAGCTCCACAACTGCTGGCCACCGCTGTGACTGCACAGCGCCACATTTGCTCCCACGGGGACCTTTGCAACTGAGCTACCCGGCTCGAGAATCCTCCCTAGGCTCCGTCCGTGTCGCGTACGTCTCAGATCCACCCTGTCCTCTTTCCTGATGCCCCATCTACAGTAGCCTTTACAGCACCTGTCCCATCACTCAGAGCATCTACCTCTAGTCAAAATGACCTTATTACCCATGCACGTGCCTGCCACCCACTTCCATCTCACCAGCACACCAGCCTCCTGCAGCAGGGACTCTGCCGTCCTCAACTCCCAGCCCCAGAACCTGGAAGTGTGCCTGAAGCGAGTGGATTCAATACGTTTTCCGGAAAGGAGTGAAAGAGGACAGGGGGCCCAGTCTTCCTTGTTAGGGACGTTAGTCCCCTTGCTCATGAAGAGCGATCAGGACAGTGACCTGCTGACCTCATCAGGCTGTTGGGAGGCATAGTAGGAAGAGTGAGCCCCCGTGCCTCCCATGTTACCCTTCAATGCATCTGTTGCCCTGGGCAGGCATCTGGTTAATGCTGTGGCACAAGACCGCGGCCACTAGCTTGTGCCACCTTGTGCAAGAGCCACGTTTTAGTGGAGTTGCACTATGAAGAGGGGTGTCACAGGTTTTATGCTATATATTGGAGGGGTGGGCAGGTGTGTGGCAGGTGTGACCTGCAGCGAGCTGGCACCCTGGTCTGTGCTGCTGCTTTGAGGACTGTGGGGAGCGCACTGGCAGCTTTCAGCTTTGCCTCCCGTGTCAGCAGGAGCCTCAATCCTGCTCCTCACTGACGTCACTGTGCACTGGCTGGCACTTCATTTCCTCTTGCAGGGACTCGGTCTACTGGGAGGGTGACCCCGGCCCCCGGCACTCCCCACAGCACTACTCACAGCAATAACATTAATGGGGATTTCACATTAGTCTTTGAAGAGTGGCCGCCTCCAAGGAGGGTTTACGCAAAACCACAATATCTAGGCAGGAAGCGGCCAATTGATATCCGGGCACAAGCTCTCATTTCATTAACGCTGTTGCTGTGAAGCCAAATGTGAGCTTATGAAGTTAATTGAGTAAAACACTGAGAAACAGGCATCCTAAGACTGCAGACGCAAAACCACAATATCTAGGCAGGAAGCGGCCAATTGATATCCGGGCACAAGCTCTCATTTCATTAACGCCGTTGCTGTGAAGGCAAATGTGAGCTTATGAAGTTAATTGAGTAAAACACTGAGAAACAGGCATCCTAAGACTGCAGCAACTACTGGGTCTTGTGGGAATCTCTAATGCACACATTTGACGAAAATGACTTATGGGGTTTCCTTGAAAGTTTAAAAACATAAATTAAAGTCTTAGATAGGCTATATGGTTGTTCTGGGATTGTCTGTTCTAGACCAAAATATATCCTGTTAATCTTTAAAATGCATTTTTTTTTTTAGTATATCACAGAAAAATAAAATCACAGTTTTTTTTTCTTTCTTTTTAAGTCCAGTCTCAGATCTCCTATTTATTTATGTTGTGGTCATTTTACTGTTAAATTGCATTAACATCAGCATAGGCAAAATTTTTTTGTGTGAGTTGAACCTACAGATGAAAATGAGATTTTCCTCTCCCCAAATCTGGGAGAAGCAGTGAATCACGTGGGCTGCGGGAAGCAGAAATTCTGCATGGTTTACACAGAAGATGCCGCCTGGTCCCCTAACCTCAACCTCAGTTTCCATCCCACTAGCCTGTTTTCTGGTTCCTGAAATTCTCTTGTTCTATGATACATTCCTGTGAAGTTTTGTCTTTCACCAAAATGCAGATTTCCGTGGGAGAGGACACATTTTAATCCTTCTTGTATTCTTCTTGTGAATAACTGTCTCATCTCTCCTTCAGCAGAAGTTGGAAGTGGAGGCAGGAGGAGCTTGAGGAAGAAAAACTGTTGCAGAAAGAGGTGCGGGGACCAGGCCTGCTCCAGTGGCCGTCTGTAAAAGTCCTGCCGCAGCCGCGCGCCGACCGCCTGTCACCTCCCACTGTTTGCATGTCCAGGTTTCTCACTTTTCACTTTGAAGCCTCAAGCCTAGGATGACATCACTGTGAGACAACACCTTATATTTTAAAGTGTTGCTTTGAACCTTCTTTTTGTCATTTTTGTCTCATTTGTATGGTTATAACATAAAAAGCCTAATAATTTTTTCTATTTTTCATGTGTGATCATCACTAAAATTCTTTAGCTGCATTAGTTAATAACAGTCTATCATCCAGAAAACTAGTTTGCATTTCATTTGGGGAAAAGATGTTAATAATTAAATATAATCAATAGTGGAATTAGCATTCTAGCAAATATATGAATCTGAGAAAGATGTTGTCAATTTGCGCTTAGTGTTAGCACTGTTTATTCCGTTAATGGCTCTTATTTTAACAAGCTTAATCATGTTTATAGGTTTCTCTCGAATTCCATCTCCTTCCCCTTTTTTATTGCTTTGCTCATATAAATGCTTCTGCAATTTAGTTACTAGGAGGCAGGAGGGAGATATGTATTTTTCCCTCTTGATACTAACATCAGGTATGCCCCTTTGGTGATTTCTTGATAGTTCATGTACACATTTTTTTAAAAAGCACGTTTGATTAAAGGAAAGGGGGTCAATGCCATGGTCTTATTTTTAGGACTCGGTCAAAGGAACTGTGCCCAGTTTGTGCCTGGCTCAGCACTCCCTCGCTTCTATTCATCCCTTTGCTTCTTTGATGGAGCCGGACAGGGGGGGTGTTGGCGTGGCAGGTGCGCAAACTCATGTAGGCCGAATGCTCCCTGCAGTAAGAACCTACCGGAATGACGCAGAGCGAGCTCGCTGTGTGCTTATCAATATGGAAACATGGCACATTTCCCACTGGGCTGTTTTCACACCAAAGCATCCATCTGGTTCTTAGAACCTCCATTTGAGCCAAGATTGTTGAGAAAGTGCCTGCTCTTCTCCCCAGGGGCATAGCCTTTCCTTCCTATGTGGGTGTGTCCACCATGAACATTAATGGGAGTTAGAGGTGCCAGAGGAGGAGCTTGGACCCCCAGGTGGCCAGTTCCCCAGGTTACATCACCACTGCCTCTGGGATGAAGACAGAAGGGAGGAGGACAGCTCTCTCCAACTTTCCCCCTTCCCCTCCTCCAGCCTGTTTCAGGTGTCCTGGGAATCCACACCTGCCTGAGACCCACTGATGCTTTAAACAATCATGAGGAGAGAATGCAGCTGGGTTTGAATCTTTATAATTAGTTTCCTGTTATTTCTACTTAAAAGCAAATAAATACTTTTGCTTACAGCCTCTGACTTCATTTGCAAATTGTGTAATATACATTTAGTGGCGATAAAATTTACAATTAAATCAGTTTCTAGGAAGCATGTGTAGGCTTCATCTTCTGTACCTGAACCCACACACCCAGCGTTCTGGGAAGAGCTAGCAGCCCAGGATGTGGGTGGACTACAGATACAGGTGCATCCCAGGTGCAGGTGAACCAGGTGCAGATGGATCACAGGTGCAGATGGACCACAGTTGCAGATGGACTCCACATTGGAGGTGCACACCTCCCAGCCCTGCTCTGAAGGGGGTTCCCCTGGAGGAAGGCAGCCAAGCAGGACGGCGACTTCTCTCGCTGTGTTTCATGCAATGTGCTTTGAAAATCCTTAATAAACAGAATGTCATGCAAGAATGAAAGCACATAAACAAACCTCTCTACAGAACCTCGTTTCTTCTTCCTGTGATGTTGCTGCTTGTTGTCTGTTCTGCTCAAACACTGGGGATGAGCAGGGTGGTTCTAGGCAGCAGGTGGGCATGGATTTAGCAGAGGGTCCACCCGAGCTGCTCTCTCCTCTGCCAGGCGTGCCCAGCCAGACATGGTGGCCTTTCCAGGGAAGCCTTGGGGCTGGAGTGACAGGAGGGCAGAGGAAAGAGGCATTTCCATAACAATTTTTAAAAAGAAAACAGGAGGCAAGCTGTCTTTCTTCAATGTTTAGGTTAATTGAAGGGGGATGGGCGCGTGCAGACTCTGGGAGCTTACAGTGGATCCTGACATCCGAGCAGACAGCTAAGGACAGAAAACCAACTCAGCCCCTTCCATGGCTGTCTGGCTTGGGGGCCCAAGGAGACGCAAGGGGGGGCCCAAGGGGTGCAAGAGTCATGCTTGCTTTGGGAATGAAGACTTTTATAGATTTTATATCCATAAAATCTGTCTCCTATGGTGGAAAGGGCACAGGGGAAGACCAAGAGGAGAGAGGTGTCATGCCCGTATTCATGAAACACGTAGTTTTGTCTTCACTCTGAAGGGATTCTGAGTTGTGGGATGAGACTGATGTTACTTTGCAGCTGGGAGAGGAAGAGGCCCGGGCGCCTTTCAGAGTGAAGTCCCGTCCCATCACCACAGCTGGTGAGCCGCCGCTCTGCAGAGCCCACTGGGAGCAGCTGACACAGGGGCTGAGTCCTGTCCCTGTGCTCCACCTCGTGCAGCCCCAGGCTGCTGCTGTGCAAGGACAGTAGTCACCATTGTGATCATAACAACAAACAACAGCAAATATACTAAAAACTGTCCAGATGAGTGGCCTCTTTCTCCCTGCTCTCATGACCTGCGTGTGCATCCCATGTCAAGTCATCTGTGTCCCAGAGTTCAGTGGCATCAGAGTCGCCTGCAGGGACAATGAAACATAGGCCATAGGTCCCAGCCCCAGACTTTCTGATTCTGCAGGATTGGGGCAGGGCCTGAGCCTCGCATTTGTAACCACTTCCCAGGTCACGCTGATTTGCTGACTCAGGAAGGGCACTGAGAACTACTGATTTACGTTAATTAATCTAATCCTTATCACAAGCCTGTAAACTAGCAGCCCTCCTGATCTCCTTTACAGCTGAGAAAGCTCAGGCATGCAGGGTTTAAGCGACTTGCCATATTCCAATCTGAATAGGTCTGCCTCTGAAGCCTGTGACTGTCCCCACATGCCCTGTACAACACAAATACCACATGAGTTCAGCAGAGGTGGCCGGGCACAGATGTGTCACTTACTCAGAGCCCCCAAGCATGTGAGGTTTACAGAGGCTGCTAACAGCAGCTGTCGGTCTTGGACTTTGAAAACTGCCTTAGTGTTTCCCAGGATGGTCCTTCTTTCCTCCTGCTGGGCATGCTGGGCACTGAGGGTTGATACTGGACCTGCAGCTCTGCTCTCTGGCCCAATAATGAACATGAATCCTTTTGACAAAACCCACTTTATGAGTAAGTCTTCCCTTTTTAGTAAGAGGGCTTGGGTAGCAGTTCCCTTTGCTGAGATAAAAGGAAGGTAACAGATTTTATTTCTATTCTGTTTTTTTCCTAAAAGCAAATAGTTCCACCTCCCTACTCTCACACAAAGCAAGTTTTCAGAGCACCATAACCATTGCTAATGAATTTCTTTCATAGGTATAATTTCCATTCTGAGTGCCATATTTTAATTTACAAAATCTTGAATGATGGATTTAATCTCAACATCAGCCCTAAAACACCTGCAAGGGAACTTGAACTTTAAAAGCCAGTGAACTGGACAGGCCCTTCATACATTGAATGTTCTAGAACTTGCTGGAGTCCCAAGAGTATCCTTCATCCGTGATAAATCTGGACTCAGTGCTCACAAAGTTTTCTTGTTTATCATTAAACATTTATTTCCAGACTCTGAATGTGGTCTCCAGACAGATGGTGGTCTCTCCTGTTTTCTCTGAAGGAATACAGCTCTGAGACAACCTGAGTGGTAGGGCCCAGATTCTCTACCAGGCCCACCTTCGAAGCAAAGACGTTCTTTCAGCTGGGTGACTTCTCTGATTTGCAAAGGAGGCACATAGGTGGATGTGCAGATGACACTCAGATGTGACAAAGAGGCGTAAGGATCCTCCCCAATTCAGTGGCTGACGACAGCAAGTGTTGATTCTCATACCCTCGAGTCTGCGGTTTGCAAAGATGCAGCCGTGCAGACCGGGAGGTGAGCAGCTAGGGGCAGCAGCTGGGGCTTGCTCTGCTACAGCGGAGCAAGGGCCAGCCGGCCACCCGGCACCTGCTGGGCCTCTGCTGTGGCAGGCCCGCCACATTCACTGGCAGAGCAAGGTCAAGCCCACCTCAAAGGGCCTGGGAAGGGTGTACTGCCTCAGTGGAAGGAGGAGGGAAGAGGGTGTTTGCTGAACAGTAACCCACACTGTCAAACTTACCGTGCCTCCTAGTTCCATTAAAATAAGTCCTTCAGTTCGATGAGAAATAAATTGAACTGGTCATTTGCATAGTTTTAACTCACTAGTTGATTTCTTGCTGGAAAAATTTAGCTCTAGGGTGATGACATTGCTGAGCATTGGCAGTTTTAATATTTTTCCATTTGATTCACACTAGTTACCAAATTCCCTGCAGTAGTCTGTGCTCTACCAATGGGCCTCTCGGTCTCTATTCACCTATGTTAGTTTTACCATAAATGGGATACACAGGTTTTGGCTACAGGATTCCAAAGCTGAGAACTGTTTCAGGCAAAAACATCTATGATATTAGTTAAAAAGAAAAGTCATACCCCCTGCTTGAAAAGAGCTAGATGAAACAATTTGTGTTGGGCTGATGTTTTCTTTTTTAGCTGCTTTTAGGGCTTGGGCTTAGGTTGTGGTCACATGGATTGAAAGAGGTCATTATTTTTCTGTGTTGCAGATGCAGGATATTAGGGCGGGGCTGTGGAGGGGACTGTTCAGCTCAGCTTCCACCCTGGAAAGCTGGATGGCCCCAGCTCAGAACTCCGGGAGGAAAGTGGGGTGGGAAGCAGCAGATTTTCTGGGGATAGGGCGGCTCTGAGAAGTCTGGACCTTTCTTGGGTTGTACCTGATCTGAGAGCCACTAGGACAAAAGCTTTTAACTTTCTTTTGGAGTCATGGGCGGCTTTGAGAGTCTGACGGAAGCTATGGATTTCCTCTCCAGAAAAATGTACATATAAATTCCTAGGCAAAGATTCAGCACTCCTTAATATCCCTGAGAAGTGCAAACTCTGAGTCCCATATTCTTTTCTAGAATTTTAGATGTAAATTGACGTAGACACTAAGATTTTTTATTTTTATACATATTTTAATTTTCTACTTACATTTACAAACATTTATTGATTTCTGTCACACTCTGTTTGGGTTTCTTTTTTTCTTGAAGTATATCCTTTAGCATTTCTTTCAGCAAAGGTTTCTATGAGTAGTAATTCTTGCCCCCGTATGTCTCAAAGTGTCTTCACTTCATCTTTGCTGTGGAATAATAAATCAGGGGGACATGCCATTCTGGGTCACAGTTCCTCCCTGGCACTGTGAGGTGGTGTCCCTCATCTTCTGGCAGCAGAAGCTTCCATTTGTTGTGTCTGTTTCACGCAGGATCTTTCCTCAGCTGGACTTCCTCATGCCATCTGTCACTCTTGCTGGAGAGCTCCCGTCTTGCGGAGGTTCCCCCACATGCCCCTCTCTTGGGTTCCTTTTTGGGCTGGCCCGTGATTTCCATCGCTCAAAGAGCAGGTGCGGGAGCTCCTCTCGGGCCTCCAGCGAGGTCGGTGCATCAGCTCGATTCACTCCTGGCTCCCAGGGAGCTGTGTGGCTCCGGCGGCAGCCTACCCCCTGATTGGGCTCAGGCAGGGCTCCTCGTGTTTCGAGGGTGGCTGTGAAATTTAAAAACGTGTGCGGTATTTGAGCTCTCCTTTCCATGTATTTGGAGCGAGGTGAAGGAGCTGAGGTTCTGTGTGCGCCTCCCTCAGGATCTCGACCCCGAGGCCCCATGGCCAGGGTTGCTGACAGGTGAGGGCATGTTGCACGCTTGAGCGGCCCTGCACCTGCCGCACCTGCCACACCTGTCGCACCTGCTGCACCTGCACCTGCCACACCTGCCGCACCTGTCGCACCTGCCACACCTGCCACACCTGCACCTGCCACACCTGCTGCACCTCCTGCACCTGTTGCAGTGTGCGTGCACAGTGATGAACGAAAGCACGTGCTTCGAGGTGCGGGCACCGTCAACACCGCCCGCTTCATCAGCCTGCCCTGGCCCTTTCCGGAGCCACGCTGTGGGTTGGAATTCACTTCCATTAGGCCCATCTCTGTGTGGCTCCAGCTCCATCATTGCTCAGGTAGATCCATGATATTATTGCCTTCTACTGGGCTACTTAGAGAAAAATAGCAAGACTAGTTCAAAGAACTCCTGTACCCCCTTTGTCCAGAATAACATTGTTAATATTTTTTCCATATTTTGCTTTATTTCTTCCCTCATTTTATATATACATATTCTTCTAAACCATCTGAGAGTAAATTGTGGATATTATGCCTCCTTATCCCTAAATATTTCAAGGTGTGTTAGAGTGCATTTCCTAAGAATAATAACATTCTCTTACAAAACCACAGTATAATTATCAAAATCCAGGAATTGAACATTGATACAAATACTATTATTGAATCTACAGTCCAATTTTAAGTATTTCCAATTATCCTAATATTGTATTTATAGCTATTTCTCTTTTCCCAGTCCAGAATCTAATCCAGGACCACACATTCCAAGAATAATTTAATAGATGTCCAGTATCCCACCACATGGATTGCTGTATTTTCTTAACTGGTTCTCATTGTTGAATGTTTGACTTCTAATTTTCCTTTTCTATGGTAATGCTAGTGAATATCCTTGTTCTTTAATTTTTGTCCCACCCTCTTAGATAATTTTCTTAGAATAAATGAATAGGTTCAATCTTGTGGGACTGCCACTTTTACCAATGGTGTCAAGGTAGATGGTCACCCTCCTAAAATGATCGTCACTCTCAAATTCCCTGGTGGAGCTATTAATATCCCACTTAGTGTCTACTTTCCCCTTTCTGTTTCATAATTATTTTCAGGTTTTCTTCCCTCTTCCACATAGTCATGCAGTTTGAAGGAAGCTGAGCACATCCCCCAATTCCAGGGGCAGTTGGAATGTGTGTTAGTCAATGGGACATGGAATTCTCTTGGGAACCATATTGTTCTGTGGGGCATCCCTGATCTAACTGAACTCAATCAGATCCATCACTGGTTTGGACAGAGGTTTTCTCTTACTCTCCTCTGCTGGCCACGTTGCCCCATTGGCCACAGCAGCCATCCTGCCACGAGCCTCAGGAGGAAGCAGATAGCAGAGCAGGAGAGTGGAGAGAGGCGGAATATCTGCATCTGGGATTCCTTTTTCCTGCCCTGCATAGAATCCTGGGTCTCTGTACCTCCCGTTATGTGGGCTAACTACCTTGCCACCTAAGCTAGTTTAAGCTGTGATTTCTGTTACTCACAGCCAAAAGCATCCTATCTGAAACAAACACCATCTGTCTATCCCAGGGTGGTAGGTTGAATGGTGACCCTCAGAAAGATATGTCCACATCCCAATGCCTGAATCCTGTAAATGTGAACTTATTTGGAAAAAGGGTCTTTGCAGATGTAACTAATTAATGGTCTTGAGAACAGATCATCCTGGATTATTTCTATAGGCTCTAAATCCAATAACGAGTGTCCTGATAAGAGACAGAAGAGAAGACACACACACAGAAGAGACGCCATGTGCAGATGGAGGCAGAGACTGGAGCGATGCGGCCACAAGCCAAAGAATGCCTGAGCTGGGGGAGGCAGGGAAAGATTCTACCCCAGAGCCTTTGGAGAGAGTGTGGCCCTGCTGGCACCTGGGTTCAGATTCTGTCCCTCAGAGCTATGGAAGGATAAATTTCATTGTTTTAAGACCTTACCTTTGTTGTAATTTGTTACAGCAGCCCCAGGCTGAGAGATCAGCTTTAATGAACACTTAAGTGAACAGGGCTGAGAGCCATCACTCTTTGTCCTTCTGCCATTCCTGGCATGTGGCTCCCCTCTGGTGCCCACACAGTCTCCAACTCTTGGACAGAGAGGCACATTTTGCCTTTCCTTATGGAAAACTTTTCCAGACAATGTCTTGTACATTGCATCATGTTTCTAGTGTTTGACTTTCTCCAAACACTGCTGTGGATTTTCAAGGCTTTAGGGACCTAGATTCTAAAACCTCTGCATTGAGGTTTTTGGTCACTTCTTTGGCAACTCATCTGGGGGAAGAATGTAGGAGTCAATCAAAAAGAAAAGAAAAAAGCTGCAGAATCTATGGCATTATTATTCAGAGGATATCTTCTGGTAGAGTTATGCTGAAATGGTTTTTTCCCCAATAAGTTAATTTTACAGACTTTTAAGGGATGGCTTTTAGATGAATGGAAATATTACTTGAATTTAAATTCCGCCCATTAAGTCATCAATTAATTATATCGTTGTTGCAATATCATGTGTTTAATGTTAATGACACACACAAATAAAAAAGAAACGACACAAGAAAGCTATTTGCTTTACTGTTTTGGGTGATCTGAGCCAAATGCTTAATAAGATTTACCCTTAGCAGTTAAAGCAGAGCTGGGGCTGACGGAAGAGGGAATGAGCAGCAATGGAATCAAGGTCAGTAGCATCAGGAATCGTTCTTCAGTGGGATGAGAAGGGAGAAGCATCCGTAGTCACCAAGTGGGTGAGGACATCACATCCTTACATGTGCTCTTTTCTAACTTTGCCCATTCTGCTCTTCTTCAGTTTCCCTAATATGTTAATTAGCCCTCCAATTCCTATTCTAATACCTTTGCTCCTAATTTTATTTTCTTCCATGCTTCACTATTCAAATTCAGTTGGCACTGCCCCTGAGTCTTGAAGGCTGACATGCTACCGGAGCTTAACTCTCTCTGCTCATTCCTGGGTAAACCTGGCTCTTACTGTGACCTTCAGCCCAACCTGGTGCTTTTGCACAAATTAGAAAAAAGAGTTTCTGTTTTGGATAGGCAGTTGGGAAATGGTTCCTCCTCTGGGTGGTCACAGACCCATATCATCTTGGGCTGAATGGTGGTGTTCCCCCAAAATGCACGTTGAGATCCTAACCCCTAATGGGATGGTATTAGGAGGTAGGACCTTTGGGAGGTGATTAGGTTATGAGGGTGAAGAACTCATGATGGGATTAGTGCCCTTATAGGAGAGATCCTAGGGAGCTCTCTTGCCCTCTTTCTGCCATGTGATGACACAGTGAGAAGACAGCTTTCTATGAACCAGGAAGTGGGCTGTCTCCAGAACCCGGCCATGCTGGCACCCTGATCTCAGACACCTAGCTTTCACAACTGTGGGAAATAAGTTTCTGTTGTGCTTAAACCACCCAGTCTATGGTATTCCATTGCAGCAGCCTGAACAAACTCAGGCACTTGTGCTCAGAGCCTGATCAGGGAGGACAGGGTGGATTTCCACCTCACACGCTCCCTTGGCTGAGTTTCTTTGTGCTGGGCAAAACTGGCTCCTTCATCTGCACCCCTGGATGTTTGAGCTGTCCCTATTCTCAATCCACCAGGCTTCTCTGGTCCCCACTGGCCTGTTCACCACTGGACCTCTTTGTCAAACCCTTTCAAATAGGCTCTCTTTGGTGTTCAATTCCATTTCTTCCTTGTCCTTTCCTTGCCAAACCTTACCCTGGGAGTGTAGAGAGTGCTTCTAGCTAATGTGCTGCTGGGTCCTCGGCCTGGCATGTGTAGCTGGGGTGATGGCGTTGCCATTCATGCGATGCCTATCCAGGAGCTCAATATGTGTTTGTTGAATGGATTAACGTGTTGCTTCCTGCCAACCAATCCATCAATCAATCTCACATCACTTTCTCTCTCTGTTGCTGCATGTTGCTGACAAAGGTATACATCCAGGAGGGCTGACATTGATCCGAACTCATGCAGCAGAGCTCAGTTGGCTCTTGGTGCTGATGCGACACCTTCTGCCCATCCCAGAATGACCTCTTCTCACAGATCCCACAGGATGTATCATCAACACCTCTGCCCTCCCCAAACACTCAGGTGTTTGAGTGTCCATTTGTTGATAGAGAATGTCTTACCTCTTAGTAAATTACCTTATGGAAACTTGAGGCTGTCTGAGTTCTTTCAATTTCTGTTTTCTCCATTTCCTCTGTCTTTGTGCACACTCAACTCCTCCTTCATACCTCAGAAGAGACAAGCTCTTCCTTCTCTACCAGGCTACCCCTTCTGCTCACACCACTATTCAAAGCATTGACTATCTTTTCTGCAAACTTGCTTTACCAAGTTTTCCTTGGCTGCATTCTGTAGATTCAATCTCTTGTGCCTGCTTCTTGCCTCAATCCCCCATGCCAATACCCTAGTTCTGTTCCTTGCTAACTCTGACCTGGCTTTCTCAGCAGTTTCCCAACAGGTGTACCTTCTCCAGGTGCTCCACTTTCAACCCTTACACATGCTGCTAGGTTAGTTCTTCAAAAGTGCAATTTTGGTTAGAGCACATCCCTCCCACCCCACCCGACCCCCACAAATCAAAGGTTTACCAGCTGTTTGAGACAGAACAAACTCCAAATACCATAGTTTGTCCTTCAAGGGTCTACATATTTTGTGTTCAATGAAAAACTATATCCTTGATAATATTCTTTCTCTACTTTTACTAGGGCCAAATGGAAATAATTACCCTTGTGTAATTATACCCTATGGTTTGAGCCTCTGTCTTTATTTGTGTACATGCTATATAACATGCCTTTTTACAATATCAACATATCAGAATTATATTCGTCCTCCACAGCCCAAATTAGTGGCCACAATATTCTCTAAGCCTATGCTCCATCTTCTCAGTGAAAAGTGGGCTCTGTCTTTGAATTCATACAGCCGGTTATTATTCCTTCCTGTGACCTTTCTTTCTTTCTTCTTGTGATTTAACTTGTATATTCATGTTTTGTCCCTCCTTGCGGACCATGAGCTTTCTTGAGGACATGAGCCCAGTCAGGCCTCCTTTGTGTGTCCAAAGCCTCATTACCGTCCCCTGTGCATGAGTTAAAAAAAAATTTATTGGGCTGTCTAGAATACTGTGCTGATCATCTCTCCCACAAAAATAGACAAAACAACAAATACACAACTACATTTGGACAGAAAAACTAAAGAAGAGTGCTGGAGCACACGAAAGGAGTAATAGAAATGCTAGTGAGCACAGAAACTCAGGATAGTCACATAGAGAATGGAAGAGAATACGAGGACTCCACCACCCCATGCCCCAGCCAGGAGCATCAGGGAACCAGGAAAAACTTCTGTCTGTAGGGGAAAGGCAGGTGAGAGCTGTACCACAATGCAATGACTCGAGCTACAAGGAAAGCCCAGTGTGGGGAGCTACTGGGAGCCCACACATTGCATTGATCCAGGGAAGGATTTCACACTGCACCCCCCATACCTTGGGTCCTGGTCTCCTGCAGTAGTTGCCATTTTGGGATTAGAGTCAGCAACCAAGTGCATTTTGCCCTTTGGTCCAATAGTTCCAACAATTCCATAGTCCCGAGGCACCTTCATCATGCTGGGTCTCTGACACCTCAGCCCATGCAGCATCCTGCACCCTGAAAAAAGGGAGTCCAGTGCAGCATGGAGGCCTTCCTCAAGACAGAGGGAGTCAATACATGCACTTTCTGGAGCCAGAGGACTGAATGATTCGGGTGTTCTGCCACTGCTGGTGGCCCATGCACCTCTCACAGGGGCACTGAATCCTGCTGTGGCTACAGTAAACCCACCCAGAGCCACACACTCCAGCTAGAAAACTTTGAATGCCTGTTCACCTCTCTTGGGAACACAAAGCCCTCTCTCCAGCTTTAGTGAGTGCTCCCAGGTCTACCCACCCCAACTGGGGAACTGTGGAGAGACCGAGAAGCTCTCTTGGGGTCACAGGGGCCAGTCCCAAACCCCAGAAACTTTGTGCAAGGCAGCCCATCCCAACTGAGGAGCTGCAGAGAGCCCCAGAATATCTTTTGGAAGAATGGGGGCACACCCCCACAACTGCAATGGCCTTGTCCAGAGTGACCCACTCCAATAGTGGTGCTGCAGAACAAACTTCTCTCTTGAAGGTGCAGAGCCCTGCTCATAACCTCAGTAACCTCATCAGAGTGGCCCATTTCAATGGTAAAGCTGCAGAGAACCTCAGCATGTCTCTGGTTGGCATAGAGTCCTAACTATAACTGTAGCAGCTGTGTCCAATGTTGTCCATTTCAGCTGAGGAGCTGCTGAGCACTTCATTGTCTCCCCCAAAGTCCAAGATCCTAATCTCAACCTCAGCAGTCCTGTCCAGGGTCACCCATTTAAACTGAAGAGGTATAGAACACCCCAATTCATCTATTGGGGACACAGGATCCTGGCTAAGTCACCAGCAAGCCTGGCCAGGGTCACCCATTCTAGTTGAGGAACAGTAGAGCACCCCAACACTTCTCCCAAGAGCTTGAAACTTCACCCACAACTCCTGTTACCCAGCCCAGTGTTGCCCACTTCAGCAAGGAGCTGCCAAGTGCCCCAGTGCTTAGGCCATAGAAGCACTCACAGACAACTTCAATGTTGAATAGAGTGAAAGAAATTCCATGGAGACTACACTACTGTGTTCACCTGGAAGCAAACCTAAAATACCCTGCTCAACTTTCACTATGGAACACATCTACAGGAAAGGGTCTCTCCCTTCAAAAACTACTCCAGAGTATTAGAAGTGACTTTTCTACCAGATTCCCAGACAACAACATAGAGATACAAGAAACATGAAAAAAAAAGAAAAGAAACACAAGACACCACAAAAGAATACAATAATTCTATAGTACCAGACCCCAAAGAAAAGGAAACCTATGAAATGCCTGAAAAGGAATTCCAAATAATAATCTTAAGGAGAGCCAATAAATTGTAAGAAAATACAAATAGACAATGCAACAAAATGAGAAAAAGAAATCCAGGATATGAAGGAGAAATTTTAAAAAACACAGATATTGTAAAAGAGAACCAAGCAGAAATCTTGAAACTGAAGAATTTATTCAACAAAATAAAAAATACAACCATGACCTTAGCAACAATCTAGAGCAAGCAGAAGAAAGAATTTCTAAACTAGAAGACAGGCTCTTTGAAATAACATAGACCAAACAAACAAACAACAACAACAACAAAAACCCCAAAAACAGAAAAGAAAAAATAATTTTAAAAAAATGAAGAAAGCCTACAAGATTTATAGGGCAACTTAAACTTATAAGTATCCATATTATGAGTGTTCCAAAAGGTGAAGAGAAGGGAAAGTCATTGATAACCTATTTAACAGGATAACAACTGAAAATTTCCCAAGTATTGGGAGAGATATGGACTTCCATATTCAAGAGGCTCAAAGATCCCCAAACAGATTTAACCCAAGAAGGTCCTCTCTGAGACACATTGTAGTCAAATTGTCAAGTCAAAGGTAAATGAGAAAATTTGAAAACAGCAAGAAAAAAGTTCCAAGTCACTTATAAGAGGATCCCTATCAGACTAACAGTAGATTTCCCAGCAAAAACCCTACAGGACAGGAGGGAGTGGGATGATATATTCAAAGTGCTGAAAGAAAAAAATTCTGCCAGCCATGAATACTACACACAGCAAAGCTACCCTTCAGAAATGATGGAGAAATCATGTCTTTGCCAGACAAACAAAAACTGCAGGAATTTACCAGCAAAAGACTGTCCCTACAAGAAATCCTTATGATAATTCTAAATCTGGAAGAAAAACAACAATAACAATAGTCATGATAACACAGAATAGAATAAAACTCACAAGTAGAGGAGATATGGAAATGAGGAAGAGAAAGAAATTTTATCTATCACTACCAAAAAATAAAAAATAAAATAAAGCCAAACAGCAAAGATAAATAATGAAAGAGAAAGAAAGGAACAAAAGATATAGAAAACAACCACAAAATAATTAATAAAATGTCATGATTAACGCAATACCTTTCAATAACAACCCTAAATATAAATGGATTGAATTCTCCATTCAAGAAACTCACTTCACTTGTAAAGACACACATAGACTAATAGTGAAGGGATGGGAAAAGATATTCCACTCAAATGGAAACAAAAAATGAACAGGAGTAGGTATACTTATAGACTTTAAACCAAAAACTATAAACAGAGACAAAGGAGGACATTATATAATGATAAAGGAATCAATTTGGCAAGAGGCTATAACAATTGTAAATATATACGCACCCAACACTGGAGCACCCAGGTACATAGAGCAAATATTTTTGGATTTAAAGGGAGATATAGACCCCAACGCAATAATAGTTGCAACTTCACCACCTCTGTCTCAGCATTGGACAGATCATCTAGACAAAAAAATTAGCAAAGAAATATTGGATTTAAACTGTGCTATAGACCAAATGGACTTTACAGACATTTACAGAACATTTCATCCAACAACTTCAGAATATACATTCTTCTCAGCATATGGATTGTTTTTCCAGAACAGACAACATGTTAGGCCACAAATGAAGTCTGAACAATTTTTTTTAAAGTTCAAATTACATCAAGTCCCTTTTTAGACCACAAAGAATAAAACTAGAAATCAATTACAAGCAAAACTTTGGAAACTGTACAAATACATGAAAATAAAACAAGTTCCTAGGGATTGCCAGTTAGCTCAGCTCAGTTGATTAGGGCATGTTTCTGATTACACCAGAGTTCAACCCCTGTACTGGTCAGCTGCCAAAAAAAAAAAAAAAAAAAAAAGAGGAAAGAACACAACAAAAACCAGACCAAAACAATATTCTATGAGACTCCATAATATGCAAGCAAAACAAGCAAAAAAACAATATGCTCCTGGCAACCAATGGATCAAAGAAGAAATTAAGCAGAAAATCAAACAACTTATTGAAACATTGAAAAATACAAGCACATTATACCCAAAGCTGTGGAAAAGCAGCACTAACAGGGAAGTGTATTGCAAGAAGTGCTTACATCAAAATGTAGGAAGGTTTCAAATAAGCTACTTAACATTACACCTCAAGAAACTAGAAAAGCAAGAATGACTAAGTTACAAAATTAGTAAATGGAAAGAAATAATAAAGATCAGAGCAGAACTAAATAAAATAGAGACCAAAAAAAAAAAATGATACAAAAGATTGATAAAACAAAAAGTTGGTTTTTTGAAAAGATAAACAAAATTGAAAAAATGTGTTTATGGGTTGGAAGAATCAGTATTGTTAAAATGTCCATATTATCCAAAGCAATCTTCTGATTCAATGCAATCTCTATCAAAATATCAATGACATTATTCACAGAAATAGAAAACACGATCCTAACATTCACATAGAATCTATAAGACCCTGAATAGCCAAAGCAATCCATAGCAAAAAGAATAAAGCCAGAGGCATTACACTGCCTGACTTCAAATTATACTACAAAGCCAAAGTAACCCAAACAGCATGGCACTGGCATAAAAACAGACAAATGGATCAATAGAACAGAATAGAGAACACAGACATCAGTCCACGTACTTACAGCCAACTAAACTTTGAAAAAGGCACCACAAACATACATTGAGGAAAGGACAGCTGTTACATTTCTCTCTGTAACAGAGATGCAAAAAAAGGATTACTCAAAGCAATGTGAATGCAATGAGAAACCCAAAGGGACTGCACCTCAGCAACTCCTCTGTTAGAAGGAGAAAACTGGGTACAGCCCCGATTCAAAGTTAGCCTCTGTTTTTATTGTAAAGACAAGGAAGTTTCACAAGAAAAACCAGTTGATTCAATCATTTCAAAAGGACACAAAGACATGGGCAACATGACAAAAGTTATCTATAGCTAAGTACTGCTTAAATAATAGAAACTAGTAACATCATTTAAATTAATAAGGTAACATTCCAAAAAACAATCTGTGAAAAACTAAATTGATCAGGCTGCGATCATTACCTAACCCAAAATATAACCTCTCCCCAAATGATTTAAGCAAAAGTTACATTCTTATGATAATTGCCTCTAAAGTTTCCACAAACAGCTTGCTCTTAGCAAACCTTTTTTTCACATTTTTCCCTACAGCAATTCTTTCAACATCTTTTAACAACAATCAGTATGTTAAACAGTCAAAGTACACGATCCCATCCCTAAACAGTGATTAGAATTAATTAGATGGGCTTTTGCCTTGCTATCTGTGGACTTTTGTCCCCTAAATCGAGGGCTTTTGCCCCTTACATATATTACCTAAAAACCCTATTCTAAAAATCAACTGAGAATCAACATATACTTGATTAGAATTGATGAGATGGGCTTTTGCTGCACTATCTGTGAACTTTTGCCCCTTCAATTGAGGGCTTTTGTCCCATACATGCATTACCTAAAAATCCTATTCTAAAAATCAAATGAGAATGAAGATTTCTAACCCTCCACAGACAGCTTCTTCAACGAATGGTGCTGGGAAAATTGGACATCCTGTGTAGAAGAGTGAAACTAGACCCCGATCTCTTACCATTTACCAAAATCAGCTCAAATGGATTAAATATTTAAACATCAGTCTTCAAATTATAAAACTTATAAAAGAAAACACAGCAGAAACACTTCAGGATGTAGGATCTGGCAAAGATTTTATGAATAAAGCACAGGCAACAGAAGCAAAAATAAACAAATGGGATTATAAGTAACTAAAAACCTTCTGCACAGTGAAGGTAACAATCAACAGAGTGAAGAGACAACCTGCTAAAGGTGAAGTTTTTGCAAACTATGCATCTGACAAGGGATTAATATCCAGAATACAAACAACTCAGTAGTAAAACAACAAATAATTCAATTAAAAAATGGGCAAAGGAGCTGAATAGACATTTCTCAAAAGAAGACATACAAATGGACAACAAGTAGATAAAAAAATGCTCAGCATCGCTAATCATTAGAGAAATGCAAAGCAAAACCATGTTGAGATATTATCTCATTCCAGTTAGACTGGCCATTATCAAAAAGACAGGAAATAACATGCTGGGGAGGATGTGGGGAAAGGGGAACTCTAGTGTACTGTTGGTGCAACTGTAAATTGGTGCAGCCATTATGGAAAATAGTATGGAGGTTTCTCAAACAACTACACATAGATCTACCATATGATTCAGCAATCCCATTACTGGGTATATATATATATATAAAAAAAACACACATCAAAGAGATACCCACACTCTCATGTTTATTATGGTTGTATTCACAATAGCCAAGACTTGGAACCAACCCAAATGTCCACCAATGGGTGATTGGATAGAGAAAAAAGGATACACACACACACACACACACACACACACAATGGAATACTACTCAGCCATAAAAAAGAATAAAATTCTGCCATTTGCAGCAGCATAAATGAGCTTGGAGAAAATTATGTTAAGTGAAATAAGTCAGGAATAGAAAGAGAAATACCTCATGTCCTCACTCATATGTGAGAGCTATAAATAAATGAATGAATGAATAAATGAAATAATAAGTTGAACTTTTAGAAGTAGAGAATAGAACTGTGGTTACCAGAGGCAGGAAAGGGGCGTGGGGAAGGGAAATAGGGAGAAGTTGATTAATGGGCACAAAATTATAGCTAGACAGGAAAGATAAGTTCCGTTGGTGTATAGTAGTGCTATGTACCTATAATTAACAATAATTTATTGTATGTTGTCAAGCTGCTAAAAAGAGAGGAGCTTAAATGTTCTCATCACACAGAAAAAATAAATTTTTGTGATGATGAATTTGCTACCTACCCCGATTTGATCGCTACACAATATGTACATCTATTGAAATATAACCCTGTATCCCATAAATATGTATGATCCATACATTTCAATTAAATAAAAATAGAGAAATAAGTACTTGATTTAATGTTTTTTCTTATTTATGTATTGTTCATATATGGCCTGTTTCTCAAAAGCATTTGGAGCAGCTTACAATAAAGGTCAAGTCCCTATAGAATAGGATTGATAAAATAAATATAAAGGTAAAAAAATATAGAAGAAAAAGGTGGACAGGAGATATGAACAGAGAATTCACACATGCGAGGGTATCGAGTTGGCCAAAAGCACATGAAAAACTTTCTATTTCACTAGCAATCTAAGAAATAAAACTGAAATAGCAACACATCGTTGTTTTTCGACTCTCAGGTTGGCGACCAGTAGATAAAGATAACAACACCCAGTGTTTAAGAGGCAATGGGAAGCGATCACTTTTATGTACCACTACTGATATTTAAATTCATTGCAAACTTCCTGTAGGCTACTGGTCAATGTTTTAAAAAAAACATAAATATTGTATGTAGCAATTTTACTTCTTAGAAATAATTCTAAGGAAATAATTGTGGATGAACACAAAGATATGAATACAAATACAAGTATTTGTCTTTTTTATTTACACTGAAAATCTTTATTTTAAGGTCATTTACATAATTATTATTTGTTTTATCTTTAATATGTAGAGTTTCAAAATAATATTGATACTATAACTAATGAAAGATAGAGATAGCAGCTTAGGTTTACTTTGAGGTACAGGAGGCCTTAGTATGTATCCTACCTGGGTATACAAGGGTACTCCAGAAAGCTCATGGAAAATGAAATTAAAAGATAATAGGAATCTTTTCATGAACTTTTTGAAGACCCCTCGTACCATCAAAATATCATATTTTAAGGTTATTATAAAAATACTTCTCCGTATGGATATACTATCAACTGGATATTCTTTTGGTTTATTTTCAGTTTTTAGAGACTTTGACTTTTTTCCTTTTAATTTAATTTTGCTTTTTATAATTTGCAAAACATTATACTACTTAAAGTCAGAACTGTTTGGTGAGGTGTATTCAGTAAGCCCTGCTTCCTTCAAAGAGGTGCTAGTAATATCTCCCACATGTCCGTTTCTTCACTTAAGCTGTCCTGTAAATGTCTTCCTAGCCATGGAGGGACATTCTCTGTTCCTTTCACAACTGATAGTATTCTGCTGCATCGGATTCAGTCTAATTCATCCCTGTTTGTGGGTATGTAAGTTGTTAGCAGTATTTGCTATCGCAAACAGTACTAATTAAGTAGCCTTGTGACTACGTCATTGTGTTTTGCCAGCGTTCCTTTGGGGCAGGCTCCTGGATGGCTAGGTCAACGAGGTATTGCATATAGAATTTTGTCAGCTCCTGCCAAATCCCTCTCTATAGGGACTGTGTCATCTCCATTCCCACCAGCAGTGTGATAGTGCCTGATTCCCCCAGACTTGTCAACACAGTGCGTTGTCAAGCTTTGAGACTTTTGCTAATTTAATTGGTGACAAATGGCACCTAGTATATTTCCACAAGCAATTTTCCTTTTCTTAGGGAGGCTGAGCATCTTTTCATAAGTGTGTCATTTGCATTTTTTTCTAAGGAACTATCTCTTCATAGGTCTTGCCCATTTTTTCTGTCAGGGCACACTGTTATTTTTAAAGGTGAAAACTAATTTTTCATTCCCCCTTTTCCCTTCTACTATCTTTGACTGTGAGGAGATGGTGGGACCCAAGGAATAACATAGCCTATCAAAACAGAATTATTACATTTTCTTGGTTACCAATTTCATTTAAGGGATTTCCGCTAAGCTAGGATTTCCACAACTGTCAACTGCACCTAATGACTAATATTTCATGGCGTCAACACTGCCCTGCCAAAGACCACCAGGAGCACATGGCGAATAACTTGGGATTGTTGCTTGTTGCAGTGGGGGAGACTGAACACCACTGGGAACCGTGGGCATCACAGTAAGAGGGTACTAGTGGGATCTGGCCTTTGGTTGGGTGACTTGGGGGAGGGTTTGGGAAAGCAGAGCTTTGCTCTGCATCAGATGCTGTCAGGAAGTTGGGGTAATGGTGTGACTGGGCATCTTACTAAATCTCCTCCTCTTGGAGGGCCAGACCAAGGCTAGAGCTGTAACTGGTGAAGAATTGGCAGTCACTCCTGTTGGCCAGCATGAGGAATGCTTGCTTTTTTGTGGCCTGAACAATGTCCGTGTTTTGTCTGTGTCAGACATAATTAAGAGTGGTCTGGTTCATGTCTTGATCCATCTTGGTTCCAAAGTGGCCACGTCTGATGTGACATTTTATGAAATTGTTTGGCAAGAGAACACCCAAGCCTAACAGGCCAGCTCACAGTGGCACCACCGCCCAGATGGCAGTGCCAGGCCTGCTCCGGATGTCCAGCTGCTCTGCTCTGCCCAGTAGGCGCCTACAATGGAGTCTCAGGCCTGTCATGTGTCAAGTGACCTGTTGGTAATGTTTAGTGATTGTAATCTGGAGGTAAGTGACAGTGGCCAGATTTTGGCATTTATTTCATACCGTACTGTGTAATATACTCATCACACAGGCTTCTGACTACCTGAGTGAGTTCCAGGGGCCAGGACTGAGGTCTTCTCTCTTTCTGCTCTCTCTCTTGAAAAAGAAGCTGCCTGCAGAACTCTGTGTGCAGTGTGGGCGGCTGCTCTAGGATGCTAGGAAGACGTAGAGCCAAATCTTCACTGTGGAAGTCTCACCTGAGCATGGCCCCACCTGGCTTAGGATGTGTCTGAAGGAAGAGCCCCATCCCGTGTATCTGACCTCACTTCTTGGTGGTGATTCTTCTGCAGCCTCAGAGCCCAGTGGGGAGAGGCCAGAACCAGGCTCATCTGCCCGATCAGTCCTGAAATGAAGTGCTTCCTGTACATCCGGGCACCTGACCCAAGGGAGCGGTCCCCGGGGAGAGAAGGGGCTGTCAGCGCTATCAGGCCCTCAGTCCCCTGGAGCAAGAGTGGATTCACCTGCTGGAAAGAAATGCCACTTTGGAAGAGGAGGAGGGAAACTGTGGGTACTGGGAACTTACCGATTGGATTCAACCTTTTGCACCAGAGAGATAACTTCTGTGGCTCCCTCTAAGCCTGCTCCCTTGCATACCGTGTTTAGCATAATTAGATAGAATTTCCAGGGCTTATTGGGCAGAACCAACAAAACCAGCATTTAAAAAAATATCTGCACATGGCTCCCATTAGTGACCTCCAAGAAGAATGTAATTAATAATGTTTTCTGCCATGTTTTTCTGAACTGGACAACACTGTGCCTTTAGTCTAAGGCATTGACCACTTGCTCATTGATGGCAAAGTTAATTGTTAATCATATTCTGAGCATGGCTGAAGTTGCCAGTCTTTACCTTTGGGAGTGATGTAGAAATGGACAATATAAATTTGGCATGGCTTTTTTTCAACATGAAATGCTTTAAGGATGGAAATAGTTACCTAGAGGCCAACTGATTGAAAAAAGTAGTTGAGAATTATTGGCAACACTCACTAAACACTTACTGTTCAGCACTGTGCTACATAAAATAATGGCCCCAAAGAGGTCCATGTCCTATGTCCCCAAACCTGTGAATATGTTATGCTACATGGCAAAGGTTGTACTCAGAATGTAGATGGAATTAAGGTTGGTAGTCGGCTGACCTGAATGCAGGGAGATTGTCCTAAATTATCTGGGTAGGCCCATTGTAATCGTAAGTGTCCTTAAAAGTGGAAGAGGAAGCAGAAAAGTCAGCATCCGAGTGATGTGATGTGATGTGATGTGGGAAAGACTCAACTAGCCATTGCTGGCTTGAGCGTCCTCCAGAAGCTGGAAAGGAAAGGAAACGGATCCTCCCCAAGAGCCCTGCAGACTTCTGAGCTCCAAAACTATAAGATAACAAGTTTGCGCTGTTTTCAGCCACTGTGACTGTGTTGATTTGTTGCAGCAGCAACAGGAAACTGATACCAGCACCATCCATATTCCAGGCCCTGAGCAGGGTCTTGAGGGTAAAGGGTGGCCGAGCTGTGCTCGCCACAATGGATTCCTGATTGTGGGTAAGAGGCAGCTGGGCCAATAGCCACTGGGCAGGGTGACTGGCGAGGGCCCAAGTCCGCTCCTTCACCTTAGTTCCTACCCATGCAGTGCTGTGATGCCTGCCAATGCGTAGGGGAGGAGCAGGGCTGGGAAATCACTGAACTTGGTAAAAAGGGAACGATAAACTCAGTGGAGAAGAAATTGCCACTTGAAATTCTTTATCTAACTTCCTCCTCACTTCAGTAAATTGCACTACATGTTAAAAAAATTTTTTTTTCAATTCCTTGTTTTGACAATATATGGCCACAATTTAATTCCTTTCCAATCAGTTCTTTCTCCTCGTGGCCAACTTAATTGACTTTGGATCATCGTAAGCAGATGGGAATAATCCTAATGCAAAGGATCCGATCCATGCAAAGGACCCAGTTGTCCGGGACTGGCTAGGGCTCTGGCCTCTTGGAGGGAAGTGTCCTTCCACGCACTGGGCTTGTCCTCGTGGGAAGCCAGAGCCCCTGCTTACTGGTTATAGACGCTCCTGCTGGAAACCGTTTGGACTTGGATTTGTCATCACGGCTTCGATGGCAGCAGAAGGAGAAAGGGGCAGTCTGGGCTGGGGACGAGGAGCTACAGTAGGAAATGCGGATGTTAGGAAAGCCGACAGGGAGAAGGTCAGGGCAAAGACCTGCGAGATGACCTGAAGCGGGAGCCCAGGGAATCCACGGGCTCGGCCTCACCTGGACCCAACGAGGCTGGCGGCGGCTGCGGTGTGAGTTTCCACTGCACAGGTGGGAGATGGCCCCTTTACTTTGTTAGACTGCAGCCACGCCCAAGGTCAAGCCAAGGTCAGGCATCCCTCTGTTGAGTAGGTCTTTGGGTAGGACAGAAGCAGCGTTGTAATGAGGAGAGGTTCCTGGCGTTTTCCACAGTTGCTGGCCCAGCGATTGCTGCATTGTTCCTGAGCCACCAAGTCAGTGCTGCCTGTGGTGCACTGAAGACGCCTTTGTCACCAGTCGCTCAGGGTGCATTCATCTTGGGTTCTCCTGATAGTGCCTTTCAAATGCTTGGACGTGGAGCGCTGAACACAGAGCCGCGCTGGTGGCTTCGTTCATCTTACCTTCAGGCAGGTAAGTGGCTGCAGACCCCACTCACCAATCGGTCACTGCTCCTTCAAACAAACCCACCGACGTTTAGTGCCTGGCCTCGTAGGAGGATCTCATTTTTCCTATCCTTGTTTCCAATTTTCAAAAAGCTCCCTTTGCGTATTTTATCTTCTCATTTGCCAATTACTTGGGCTGCTGGTGCATAATGCCCAATTTTTTTCTTTAAAGATGCTGATCTTTTTGTTTTTCTTTCAATAACCTCATTCAATTCATCCATTTGTTTATTCAGTCATTATTGCCATGTGATGACTTTGTGCCTGGCATTTCATGGGAAGGGGACACAGCCTCTGCCCTCCTGGAGTTTATATTCCAGTAGGAGAAATAATGTGCAAAGGGGCCAGGAAATGCATCATTTCAGGAAGTGATGGGTGCTCTGCGGAAAAGCAAGTCAACAGGAAGGGGACTGATTTATAAAGCGCTGGGGAAGGGCCTCTGCTGCTGGACGGAAGGGAGCAGGAGGCCAGAGGAGCTCCAGGGCATCGTGGACGGAGGCCATGGGGGGGGGGGGGAACACAGTCACGGGGTCCAGAAAGAAGCATCTTGTCCCTCATACTGGGAACCCCTCCTCCATGGTCTTACATAAATTATCAAGATATTCCCAGCAAAAAGAATTGGGAGGGGATTTGAACTGTCCAGACGATTGCTTCAGTTTTCTGTGTTGTTTTGCATGTGAAGACAAAGTCTGATTCAAAGACTTCTATTATGAATGAACGCTGCTTAAAACTTATCTTCTATTTGCAGAAAGCAGCACTATGGACGGCTCATACGAAAGATGCTGCATAGAACGAAGTTTTTTCTTAAAGCTGAAGTTAGTTGAGAGGATGCTCAGTGTAGCCTCCTGGGGGGGGGGCAGGAATGAGAAAAAGGTCTTGATCCCATAATAGACCCACAGTAGCTGAAGCATTAATTTACCAAATATTGGTTTCTTTATATTTTACGCA
>NW_007727173.1:336487-337670 GCF_000696425.1 Galeopterus variegatus
GGGGGGGGGCAGGAATGAGAAAAAGGTCTTGATCCCATAATAGACCCACAGTAGCTGAAGCATTAATTTACCAAATATTGGTTTCTTTATATTTTACGCAGAGATGGCTGTGAGAACAGCTAGTGCACAAGACACGAAAAGGAACAACCTTTCCAGGTAATGCAGGGAAAAGTGTAATTTTGCAACTCTTGGTAGAGCAAGAGGCTAGAAACCGAGATTGAGGGAGAGTGTTGTTCTCTGTTTAAAGAGCACAAATATGGTAAAAGTACATGCAGAACAAATATCTTCTGACCCCTTTCATCTTTTTTCTTTCACTTTGAGAATTAAAAATGTAAAAACTTAAAATGCAAGACAAATGTATTAAGGTCCTGCTATAAGCAGGGTAGAAAATGGGAAAGGTGATTTAAATGGTAGGAGTGAAATTTATATTTTTTTAATGAGCAGTTTCTAAAATTTCTTACTGAGTAAAAATTAAATGAAAGGAAGTTCTTCCCTAATTTAGGGAAAACTTGATATTCTGCTTTTAAAGAAAATATTATATGGGTGATATGTTATATAATAAATTACCCCCAAATTCAATGGATTTAAGTAACAAATGCAGATGGTGGGCAGCAGGATGCAGTTCCTCACTGGCTGTTGGCCTGAGGCTGCCCTCAGTTCCTTGCCATGTGGATGTCTCCATAGGGCAGCTGACAACGTGGCAGCTGGCACCCCTTGGAGGAGCAGTGAGAGAGAGAGAGAGAAGGCATGGAAGATGGAAACGCTGGTCTCTTTGGAACTTAACCTCAGAAGTGACATCTCATAACTTTTGCTATGCTCTATTTATCAGACCAGTTACTAAGTCCAGCCCAGACTCGAGGAAAGGGATTGCATAGGGGTGAAAAATACCAGGAGGTGGGGTAAATACCAGGAGGTGGGGCAAAGACCAGGAGGTGGGGTAAATACCAGGAGCTGGGGCTCTGCAGGGTCATCTCAGAGGCTGCCAACCACAGGC
Source organism: Galeopterus variegatus (assembly GCF_000696425.1). Lineage (NCBI taxonomy): Eukaryota > Metazoa > Chordata > Mammalia > Dermoptera > Cynocephalidae > Galeopterus > Galeopterus variegatus. The sequence goes on from NW_007727173.1 coordinate 337,482, forward strand.
AATATCTACCTGCCTGCCTGGAATCAGTTTGCATGAACAAGGAAATTTCTCACAAAGCTGTCCATGAACACTGCTTAAGCAGAGAAGTTTGAAGTGAGTCCATGTCATTTTATGGAATGACTGCAAAAATATTTGGGGCAAAAATATGTTCTTGAGGGGCCGGCCCGGTGGCGCACTGCTACAGTGCGC
>NW_007727173.1:337778-338867 GCF_000696425.1 Galeopterus variegatus
GATCCGTTGCCGGACACGGAAAAAGACAAAAAGGACAAAAAAAAAAGTATGTTCTTGATAGTTACAAAAGCGGGAAGAAGGGAGGGGTGAGGTCTTTGAGGGATTACAGGCTGAGCGATAGATCTAACAACACTTTGAATACGTGCAACTGGTCAGCACAAACAGCAAGCTGCTGTCCCCTCCCCTGGCCTTTTTAACAGGCCGTGTGAAAAGGCTGTCACGTTTCCTGCTTGCAGGGTCCTTGGCTGTCAGCAGTCTGCATATTTGAGGCATCTGTTACGTCCTACTGTGTTTCCGACTAAGGGGTAGAGGTAGTAGCCATGAATTTCAGATTAAAAACTCAGGTGATGAAGAAAAGTTAGCTACCAAATTTTTCTAAAATTCAGTCAATTTCTGTTTTTCTCAATTCCGGTTGGTTTGGTTCGCCCCACTGCTATTGGCTAAGTTGCATGTGCATTTCAGGGGAGGGTGGGAGTGAGCTTGTCCAGTGACAAAGCATCAGGGAGCAGCACATGGTCCCTGACCATCACGTGTCTAAACTTGCATCTGCTGAAATGATCACGGCTCCCATGGGTCCCTGGGGTCTGTGGAGGAGTCACCAGCTTCTGTCCGGGAGGCCCCTCGGGCTGGTCCTCTTCCTGAGACTGGAGACCATGAGATGCATCCTGCTGCCTGTGAAGCTTGCTATGGCTCCGGGATGTCTCTGAAGAGGCCCAAGGTGCTGTTTGCCCAGACTCAACATGTGCTGTTTCTCCTTTGGAGCTGGGCATCTTCCCAGAACTCCGCCGGGCAAACGGGGTGCAGGTCTTCCTGGCCCAGGGTCACATGAACCTACCTGGCCTGCTCACGAGTCCCCTCCCTGGGTCCCCTTGGGCTGCAGGGTGGGAAGGAGTCCTTTCTCTGATGCCCTGCATCTCTACCTCCCCTTGATTTTCCTTCTTAGTATGTCCTTTTCTGGACCAGGGGTGGAAAGCACTGCTCTGAGTTCTCACAGATATTCCCAAATCTTTTAGGCCGGACCTGAGTGCTTTCCCTGGTCCTCAGGGCCATGCTTCTGAAATTCGAAGGACAAGGGAGTGTCTGCTTTCT
>NW_007727173.1:339238-342745 GCF_000696425.1 Galeopterus variegatus
TTTCCCTGGTCCTCAGGGCCATGCTTCTGAAATTCGAAGGACAAGGGAGTGTCTGCTTTCTGATAGGCTGCAGGTTTCCCCAGAATCGGAGGCTGTGATGCTGGTGGTGGAGTGTTTGGGGGGAGAGGTGTGTGTGTGTGTGTGTGTGTGTGTGTGTGTGTGAATACCTTTCCCTGGTCCTCAGGGCCATGCTTCTGAAATTCGAAGGACAAGGGAGTGTCTGCTTTCTCGTAGGCTGCAGGTTTCCCCAGAATCGGAGGCTGTGATGCTGGTGGTGGAGTGTTTGGGGGGAGAGCTGTGTGTGTGTGTGTGTGTGTGTGTGTGTGTGTGAATATGATTGTGTGGTTAAGTGAGTGTGTAAGAGTGTGAGCAAGTGGGTGAGACTGTGTACATCGGTTCACATCTGGCATTTTCTGGTCACACAAAGGACACCGTGAAGCCTCCAGTCTTCACTGGAGTTTGGTGAAAATGCCTGGGGTGAGGACCGTAGGCAGGTTAGGGGACACTGAAGAGCTGGCGGCTGACAACACGGAAAACGTGACCATCCTTTGGAACAGCCCCGCTTTGACGGAGAGAGCCAAGGGCAGGCAGCGGGTGTCCTTGCTCTCGTGTCGTGCGGGAGGAGGACGTGTCGAGGGTGGAACGGGAGGCCCTGCTGTCCCCAGGCTTCTGTGCAGCAGGGTGCCCCAGTGCTGACATTGGAAGGCTGGCCTGCGAGCCACGCGCTTCATCTGAGCACATCTGAAGGAGTTCGTGTTTTTAAGTTCTGAAAGGCTGTGGGTTGAGGAGACTCTGTCTCTTCATAATTGTACATAAAGAGAAATGACCACTTAAGATTTACCAGTAAAATGTTATAACCAAATTTCTACCTAAATATTAATGTGGAAATTTCTACTTGGATTCTGGTAGAAGAGTTACACGATAGAGTTGCATAGACAGCAACTTTTTAAGATTGTGTGTGTTTTACGATCTCTCCATGCTCCTTCCAATTGCCACCGCTTTTTGTTTACTGTAATTATTTTGTTGGTGCATAGACTTTATTGAGTGTGGCATGCTAAGTGCATCGTCGCAGTTGACCGTGGCCAGTCCTGCAGGGCAGGCATGCTCGTGAACTCTGCACAGGTGAGGAAATGGATGCTGAGAGAGATTAAAACACTTGCCCAGGATCTCCCAGCAAGAGAGGTGGGGAGCTGGGATTCCAAACTCCGGTTCATCTGATTTGAAAACCTCTGCTCTCTCCTGCTAGACTGTTCTGCCTGCTCTGGTGGGAATGAGAGTCATTTGCACACCCTCCATAGCCCCTCAACAATGTATAAGCTTTTGAAGGTAGAGACCTTGAACACAGTAGGCAATCAATCAAAAAGTTTTTAATTGGGTAAATAACTAAACATAGAGGAATTAAGTAATGTAGGTGATTCAATCTCAAAAACAAGTGGTTTTGTGTTGAAGCCAAAAGTCTTTTTTTTCTTTAAAATGCAGTGTTCTGTATGAACCTAATATTCGTAAAGAAATAATAAATGGCTTTGTTGCTAGGAATGCAAATTCATGACCTATCACAGACAACACTGGACTTCTGACAAATAATGCTTGTTCCGACAACAGCGGTTTAGTGGTATGAATTATTTAATTTCTTCTTCAACATGGAGAATAATTCAGATCTGATCGCATCTTTTTAAATGTCAAGTGTGATGTTTAACCATTTTCTTAGCATCTCTGCTTGTAGGAATCAGGAGCCACTGGACAAATATTTACTGACTAGTCCATTCCACATCGGTATGCAGGTCTAATGTCCCTTCAAAACAATCCCAAGGAAGTTTCTGGGAAGTAAGAGATGCAATAGAAGCGGAGCAAGAAGGACATTTGGAAACACCAGTCAATCATCTGTTGAATAGGAACAGTGTCCCCAGGTTGTTAGATTAGTGAGGGCAACGGATTACGGCAGGTGCCACCCCCAGAGGGCTTCCAGTATAGCCGAGGAGCTAGGAGTATGAGACACGGTGACCAGCGTATGGCAAGGGCCAAATCACTAACGGCACAGAGCGGAGCTTTGCGTAGATGTTATTTACTCCTAATAACAACCCCACAAGGTGATTTTTTAAAGCCCCATTCTTCAAATTGGTGAACCAAGTCTCAGAGAAGTAATATAACTTCCTCAGCCTTTACGAAACTCTGACTTCCAAGCACGTGCTCTTTACCACAACACAATGCTGTCTTTCCCTGAAGTCTGGTGATTGATCTGAAAAGTTATGTAGGTTTTGCATTCCACTCCATCACATATGTGCATTTTACGAAGTATAAATGTGTTATTCACCTATGTTCGCAATGTTGACATGCATTTGGTGCTCTGGAAAGAAGCCCATGATTATCATGTGGCTCCCCTGCCTTCCTGTCTCTCAAGCTTCCATGAAACTTGGGCCCAAGGAATATGCTAATCCTCCAGGCTCTGTCTTTGTGACATTGAGCAGAGAGCCATGGACTTGGTCTATATCAGCTTGATCCTTCACAGAGAATCAAGCCTTGACTGAGATCCAATACTACACCCCGGGATATTTCTGTGTTGGATAGCACCTTGGCTAATGATACTCTCCACATACAACAATGTCCTTTAAGTTGGGACATATATGACTAACTTCTCCTTGAACTATGGTTCCAGGAAGAATTTTATGTTTCCTGAAGAATGGCTATGAAACCTTTCTGCTTGGTCATCTCTAGTTTGAAAGTTAATCATACACAACCTCGTGTGTTTTCCCAGTTTCCCTGAATAGTTTCAGATCATTTCAAGTGTCTTTTGTATGTTCGCAAATGGGGATATACCATAAGCCTTTCAAAATCTTTTCTTGGAAGTATGTGGGGGTTGAAATATAAATGTAAGTATATAAATATTTCACTCATCACACAGACCTCACCATACACTACACTCTGTCATGAGGTCGGCCTTAGCGGCACCATCAAAGTTCTGAGTCTATATTCACGAAATAAACCAGGGATGTGCAAACTACAGCAGGTAGGACAATCCAATCCACTGCATATTTTCTTAAATAAAGTTTTATTTGGAACACAACCACATGTATCTGTTTAGGTGTTGTCTATGGCTACAGTTGTGCTACAAAGGCAGAATTGTGGCAGAGATCTTACTTATAGCCTGGAAATACTTAAATATTTACTAAACGGCCCTTTACAGAGAAAAGTTTGCAGAGCCCTGAAATCCAATGCAAAAGTGAGGCAGCATTATAGAAAGTTGTGTCTAAAGATAATCCTAGCTGAACTGGCCAGGTGGTAAGAACACACTTAGTTTTTTTGCAGGTGGTGGGGCCTGTAAGGGTTAGTGAATATTTCTGCTATAAACCACCTCACGGAGAGTGTGGCGAGAAGAGTCCTGGATTCAGAAACGGGTTCCACCTGTCTTTCACTGGACACGTGACTTTGGGAAACCACTTCACCTCCACGAGACACCTTAGTAGCTTTACCTACCTCTTAGCAAGGTTGAGAGAATCAAAGGAAATCACG
>NW_007727173.1:343298-350204 GCF_000696425.1 Galeopterus variegatus
GAGACACCTTAGTAGCTTTACCTACCTCTTAGCAAGGTTGAGAGAATCAAAGGAAATCACGGAAGTGGGTTTCTCCACGAAGTGCTACTTTGTGTGAGGTTAGGGTTGAGAACTGTATTCAGCCTGGTGATGATGTTTTTCAACAGCAGTTTGCCCAGGGATCCATTTAAACTACAACTGATCCTCTACTACCTTCCCAGCCGACTCCCATTTAGATCCTTGTAGTAGTTTGTTAAATTACATATTTACCATAACTTTTGCTATGGATCGAATTGTCTGTCGAAGTCCGAAGTCCGCATATTAGAGTCCTAACCCCCACTGTGACTGTCAAGAGAGTGGAAAATCCTGTTATGGTCATTGAAAGGTGGGGCCTTGAAGAGGTGAATAGATTGCAGGACCATGCAGTAGTGAATGGATTAATAAGTTGATGGCTTAATGATGGTCCTGGGTGTGATTCTGAGGGCATTAGAAGGAGAGCCAGTGAGGAGGTGAGTTCTCTTTCTGCAGCCATGTGATACCCTGCATTGTTGTAGGGTTACCACCAAGAAAAGGCCCTCACCAGATGTGTTGCCGACTTTGGACATCCCAGCCTCCCAAACTGTAAGCAATACATATGGTTTCTTTACAAATTATCAAGTTTCAGGTGTTTCTGCTATAAGCAACAGAAACGGACCAATGCAGCTTTCAATTCATATTATAAGAGAGCATTACAATGCATTCATTCTGAAACCTGAGGAGTGGTTGACGATATAGATGCTGAAATCACAAAAGTAACATAACAGACTTGAAGCTCTACTACGTATAAATAGGACAAACCTATGTTTAAAATATTTGAGTTAGCCAAATAATTTTCTTTTTCTCTTTGTCTGTAGTGTTTGGCTATATACATCGCCTTAGTTAATTAAACTCACAAAATGTAACCAAATTGAAAAAAATTGTATTAAAATCAAATTTAAATAAAATTTCAGTGTAGATTGAATGCAAGAACCCATAAAGATTTACTGCTATTATTTCAAACATCTTTGAAATTAGACTTAATTATCTGTGCAATTTACTAGAAATAGCAGTTTAGCATTTTTGATCAAGTATACACCATTAATATAAAAATAGAAATGTACCCAAGCTGTTTTTGTAAAAATTCCCCAAAATGTGGGCCGAGCCCATGGTGCACTCAGGAGAGTGCGGTGCTGGGAGCACAGCAGTGCTCCTGCCGCGGGTTCGGATCCTATATAGGGATGACCGGTGCACTCACAGCGCTCACTGGCTGAGCATGGTGCGGCCGGTCTCAAAAAGGGAAAAAAAAAAAAAAAAAAAAAAAAATTCCCCAAAATATAATTTCTAAACTTTCTCTTTGATTATGTCTCTCTTTTTCCTTTTCTCATCTTAAGTGTTTTGCCACCCCTAACTCTTAAATTGGCAAATTGACCCTTTTTGTTTGTTTGCTTATTCTTTTTTAGACTGTGACAAATTTTGAGTGGCCAGATGGGTTCAAGTGAACGTCCAGAAGAAGAAAGGAGACAGCTTCGCTCTTCAGTAATTTTAGACTCTGAAAGGACATAGGCTAATGGCTTTTTATTATTGTACTTTTCTTTGGGGAAAAGTCATCTTGTATTTCCTCAGTGTATGCCGATGTCCATACTGCACAGAGAAAAGCTAAAACGCATCAAGTTAATTAACTTGGATATTTCAATCAAGTAATCAGACTCTGCAGTGCACTTTCTTAAACGGCTCATCTTCTATCAACATGACTATGTTAAGTGTATGTAGCCAGAGCTCTTGAGGCTATGATTTGTTTTTTCATGCTTTTCTTTTTCACAAAAATCTGTTCCATGAAAGTGAAATATGTCAGCAGTCTAGCATGACTTCTCTTTGTGAACTATGTGATCTGGGCTTGTTCCAGAACCTTCTCCAAGGCTCCACCCAGCAACCACTTTAATATTTGGCTTCCAATCTGCCTCCCGCCCTGCACCTTTGTAGTGTCGCTCCTGGGCCCCTGCTTTCCAATTGGTTCTGTTCACCTCCATCCAGCCGACTGCGTTCTTCACAGCAACGTCCCACCTTCTCCCTGCCTTTTGCAGACTGACTCGTCCTTACTCTCCCTGATAATCTGTAGTGTTCCTCTGTAGGAAAGGGGCTCCAGCGCATAGAAGCCCTGGGCAATCTAGAGTTCCCTGAAGGAGGAGATGACCATGGAGCCTGGGCTGGCATTGGCCTCCTCACAGGGCTGTTGTGAGGAGCTCGATCCATAATGCGTGTGCAGAGGTGGCCCAAGTTTGAGACAAAACAGGCCCTGCTCCTTGGATTCAGACACGCTTGATCAGGTCGAGCCAGTTTGGGAATTAATATGTTTAGGGGACGGGGTCCTCCCTTGGAGAAGACCTCATCCTAAAGGAAGAGTCAGGAAGGTTCTTGGGCTAAAATAAAAAAGGAAAAGACTCTGAAAAAGACTCTGAGGACATCACAGAGCCTACTATTTGGGTTTGTTTCCTGGTCCAGAATTCTGTGGACTCACGTGTATGGCAGAGAGAAGGTGAGGGACAGAGCTAGAGAGAGAGAGAGAGAGAGAGAGAGAGAGAGAGGGAGAGAGAGAGAGAGAGAGAGAGAGCGAGCACTTAATGTGAGCATGAGTGAGAGAATAAAGTAAAATAAAGAGCCACCTGGTAGACTGAAAAGTATGTTCTCAAGTTATTCCCATCTGGGCATAGCTGCCCCTTTGTGGTGAGGCTTTGCTGTTCTTCCCGGAAAGACCTAAAGGCCATGCCCTACCCCCAGCACCCTTGAATCTGGGCTGGCCTTGTGAAGACATGCTTTGAAGGAGAGGCTGTTGGTTGATTTGCTGCGATGCAATGCTTCAGGTCACACAGGAGCCTTATGTGGGTGTTTATTTGTATGCCAGGGACATTTGGGTTACACGTAGTTCCAGGGCATTGAGGAGCCCAGAGGTTCCAACACACTGCAGGTTTGGTGATGGTGTTGCTGGGGAAGCTAGTTCTTTCATCACTCAAACAAGGCTAGGTGGGTACAAGGCAGAGGCCTCATTAACAGGTGTCACAAAGGGAGCCACACCAGACAACAGGGAAAATGGTGAGCCCCATGCCCTGACGCATAAGGCTTATGTGTTAATACTCAGGTGACACCTCTGCAAGGAGGTGGGGGCCACACAGGGGGACTGAGATCCACTAGCAAGAGGAGAAGATAAGAGAAGATATAAAAATAGTCTTGCTAATGTGACTCCAATTCTAAATATTTTGTTAGTAGAAATGGGGGAAACAAAGGCGTGCAGAGAAAGCCAGAAATGTGGAAGATGCTTTATAAAGTCATTTGGCTGAGATGAATGGCAAAGGACTGGGGAAGGGACTCTGTCGTCTGTTCATTTCCAGGTGGAGAATTTACGATGACTTTTTCTGGCTGGATCAGCCGATCAACATAGGTCCAAGTTAACTTTTCCTGTTTCAAAATAGTGCTCCAGTAAACAACCACTTATTACCATGCTTCTGCATAACTGTGTGCACCTGCATTCATTTTCTATTGTCACATAACAAATTACCATAGTCCCCCTTATCTGTGGGGCACTTTCCAAGACCCTCGGAGATGCTGAAACCTGGGGTAGTCCTGAGCCCGACACGTGCACGAAGCTCTTCTTCCTTCCTCACCATGTCACAGGCAAGAGACTTGGTCTCACTGCAGATCTTGGTGACTTGACCATGCAGTTTTTCACTTTCCTTGTTATGTGGAGAATGAACACTCACAGGAAGCGCGCTCCGGCTTCTCTTTGGCATGTCCCAATTGCCGGCATCACTCCTCTTATGCTTTGGGGCCGTTATGAAGTAAAATAATGGTTCCTTGAATGCAAGCACTGCAACACCTCAGCAGTCACTCTGACAACCGAGAGGGCTACTGAGTGCTATCGGGGAGGTGGCATCTGCAGCCTGGACACGTTGGACAGGGGAGGATGCACATCCCAGCAGGATGGAGGGGGACGGCGGGAGATTTCATCAGCTATGCAGAACGGCTTGCAATTGAAAGCTTGCAAGTTGTTTAGTTTTGGAATTTTTCATTTAATATTTTCAGGCTGTGGTTGAGTGAGAGGGTAACTGAAACCGCAGAAAGCTCAGCCGCCAATAACCAGGGACTACAGTGTCACAAACAGCAGCTCAAGATGACGCACACTCATTGCTTCAGTTCTGTGGTCAGGAGGTTGGACATGGGTGTCCTGGGTCCTCTGCTCCAGGTCTCAGCAGGCTGAAATGCAGGTGTCGGCTGGGGGTGGGGTCTCATCTGAGGTTCGGGGTTCCCTTCCAAGCTTGCTTTTCAGTGGCAGAATTCATTTCCTTGTGGCTATTGGCTGGGGGCTGCTCTCCACTCCTGCAAGCCATCTGTGGTTCCCTGCCAGGTGCCCAGAGGCAGCTCACGGCATGGACATGTACTTCATTCCAGGCCAGCATCTGCACCTTCGCTGTCTTCAAAGTCCTCTCTGATTGGGCCAGGCCCAGGCAGGATCATCTCCTTTTGATTACTGAAGACAGCGGGTTAGTAATGTACTCACAGAGGAAAAATAACCGATCAGGGCTTGTATTCAGAATTCATACATTAAGTGACGAGAAAAAATTATCCATCACTGAAGGTGGTCACAGGGACCATGTTCACCAGGTTGCTGCCCATCTTCATGCCAACCCAGCTTCTCAGAGAAATTAGTCTGGCTCTCTTACTGCATGGCAATCTTAGTAAATTCCAACCTGGGAAACCAAGTACTAGAGGGTTTACATCTTGTTAGATTCTCCTGAGGTCTCCAGATGACAGTTTTATCCTTTTTCTCTTTGTTCTTAAGTATGCTGTGCTCATTTAGAGCAAAGCCAATTCAAAATCAACCTCTGCCGTATTTCTGCAGCCGGTGCTCTGAGCATTGAGGTGATTCAAGGAGGTAATTAACGCCAAACATGAAACAATCAGCATGTGTGGGTGATCAAGTCTAAATAATTCAAAAAGAAATGCCCGATGTGTTTGGCACATTTAGATACAGAATTTCACCTCGTTTGCCTTTACAACAGTCTCATGGATTCCACGTTGGTTTGTAGGTTATGAATAATGAGCATATTACTCATGCCCTGAAAGCATGACATTTGAAAATCACATCATCTTTTCAGTCTTAAGAAAATACTGCATTATTCTATTTTGACATGTTTTATTTTCAGGAAGGAGAGTGGCTCTCTGTATAGGCTCACCTCAAAGTGCCTCCAACTAACTGATGGAACATTATCATATTACATAAATAATTTAGGCATGGGTGTCATTAGCGGTGTAAATCAAAAGGACAAGTTATGCTTCCAGATTTGCCTGTGTTTGCAAATTTATATTGTGTTTAGCAAGGAAGTCTGTAACCTGCAGAAGTATATTGAAATGGCTTANTGGGGAAGGGGTGAGAGGACAAGGGATACAGTCTGTAGTAATATGGAAGCAGACTTAGAATTGACATGGCTAGAAAGAAATTTTCTGAGGTTGGAAGGGCCGTGAATCCCCAGAATCAGTGGCATATGATGTTCAATTTGAGTTTTCCTGAACTGTGCTGACAATTTTCCCACTGCCCTGCACTCCCACCTCTGCCGTTATCCCCTACATTTGCTACAGATCTTGCTATCGTTTGAATGTGTCCCGCAAATTTCATGTGTTGGAAACTTCATCTCTAGATTCATGTGTTGGTTGGAAGTGGGGCTTTTGGAAGGTAATTAGGGTTAGATGAGGTCATCAGGCCCTGATGATGGGACTGGTGGCTTTACAAGGAGAGGAAGAGAGACCTGAGTGGACACACGCTTGCCCTCTTGCCATGGGATGCCCTCCACTGTTACGACACAGCAAGAAGGCCCTCACCAGGTGCTGGCACCATGCTCTTGGACTTCCCGGCCTCCAGAACTGCCAAATTACCCAGTCTGTGGTGCTCAGTTATAGTAACAGAAAATGGACTAAGATTGGATATGTTCAATAGCCTTGTTTAGTTCTTTAGGATCCTGCTCCTCAGGATGTGCCTTACGGACCTGTAGCAAGTTGGCATAGGCAAGGGATTCTCAGAAGTGCAAAATCTTGGGCTCTACCCCAGACCTACTGAATCGAAATTGAGTTTAATATGATCCTCAAGTGATATGTTTGCACATTAAATTTGAGAAGCACTGTTTAAGGCAATATTGTCTATCCAGTCTTTTATGATTTCAGTATTGCCTGAGACACTTTTTAAACATACAGATTACAGGGCCCTGCACCAGCTCTCTGAGACTATCCAGAGAGGGCCTGAGTGTTTGTGTAAGAAGTGGATCAGCTGGTTATGACCAGGCAAGTTTGGGGGAAAACTTCTTTAAGGGACTGAAGAACAGTTGTTTCTATGTTTGGGGTAAATCAAGGCAGCCACAGGAGACACATGGAAGACAGGGATAAAAAAGCAAACAGAGAAGCAGGAATTTTTAATAAAAGATGATGGAAAGACATAATCCCACTGCCAGGAACTGTCAGACAGCCTTGAAAATATTAGGAAAGTCTCTGGATTTCTCCTAGATTAGTTGCTCTCAAACTGGACAGTGTGTGTGGGGAGACATTTGGCAATATCTAGAGCCATTGTTGGTTGCCACAAGTGAGGGTGCTATTGGCATCTGGTGGGTAGAAGCCAGGCATCCTGCTACACAACCTGCAGTGCACACCACAGCCCACACAACAAAGGATTATTTGGCCCCAACCCCAGCAGTGGTGAAGTTGAGAAATGCTGGTCTAGACAGGGGCTGTAAGTGTGATCGTGGGCCAGCAGCTTCAGCATCCTCTGGCAACCTGGAAGCTTGTCAGACATGTATATGTTGGGGCCACAGCTCAGACGTACTGAATCAGACATGGTAGGGTTGAGGTCTAGCAATCTGTGTTTTAGCAAAC
>NW_007727173.1:351039-352290 GCF_000696425.1 Galeopterus variegatus
CTCAGACGTACTGAATCAGACATGGTAGGGTTGAGGTCTAGCAATCTGTGTTTTAGCAAACTGTATCAGGCCTTTCCTGTTCAGAATACCTGAAACTGGGTAATTTATAATAAAATGAAATTTATTTCTCACAATTTTGGAGGCTGGGAAGTCCAAGGCCCAGGGAACACTTCTTTTTAATGGTTACTGTCTACAGTGTTGCAAAGTGTCACATGATGGGAATGGCAAGAGCCCTCTCAAGTGCTCTCCTTATAAAGCCACCAGTCTATGCCCATGATAACCCATTAAACAGGAGTGCCTCTGGTGAGGGCCACCTTCTCCAGCGATCAGGGTGTTACAAGGTGAGAACGGGCTGAGCAAGGGAGCTAAACTTGTCACTAACTCTCCTTATAAAGCCTTTAGAACCATGCCCTTTACTCCACGAATGTATCAATCCCATCACCAGGGCACAATTCTCATAATCTAATCACCTCCTAAAAGCCCCACATATCAAATACCATAGTTGGATTTTCCACCCTCCTTTTTTTTTCTTATTTTGTTTTTGGTGGCTGCCGGGTACAGGAATCCAAACCCTTGACGTTGGGGTTTTCAACACCACACTCTAACTAACAGAGCTAATCAGCCAGCCCCTTCCCACCCTCTTAACACTGTTACAGTGGGAGACACTGTTCAAGTTTCCAATACATGAACTTTTGGGGGACACATTTAACCCATAGCAAGAGTACTCCAAGTGATCCTGGAGCAAACTCGTTGTCTGAGAACACCTGCTGAGGTTGAGAGCACAGAGCTCACATTATGGTACAGACAACCTGTGTATTGAATGAGAGGGTGACCCCAGAGGCTTGAAGCCCTGGGGCTACCTGGGTTCAGCCACAGACACCACTCACTGCAGCCTGGTGTCTGCACTTCTGGGAGACTAGTCCATACAAGGATGCCCTTGGTGGCCTTCTGGGGGCCCCAGCAAAATGAGGCTTCTTGGCTCCACTGAGACCCGGCGATGTGCAAGCTTCCCAGGTGGTTCTGATATTCTGTTGAAGTTTGAGGAGCATCGCCTTGTACACTTTACTAAAATGAAGGTCATAGTTTCCTCTGTTCCCTTCTCTGGCTGCAAATGATTTTTTTTTTCCATTTTAAAGCTATACTTGATACTCAATTTAACTTGATTTCATGGATGTATAATGGTGGATATGCATACCCTCAGGACCATACTTCTGCCATTTTTCTGCAGCTAGCTCACAGCATTCTGGAGCG
>NW_007727173.1:353286-357564 GCF_000696425.1 Galeopterus variegatus
TGGGCTTCTGGGGAAAAGCTTTGTCCTGCTGAATAAGGACAGTGCCTCCCAACTTTTCACATGTCCCAGCACACACAGAGGATGGAGCTACTTATACAGACAGGGATAAACTAAGCGGTCTTTGCAGCCTTGACCAAGTTGCCTGGAGGCGAGAAGGTGCACGCTGGGGCCACTGGCCACCCAAGGGCCGGCTGGATCAGCAAACCTAGCAGAGCAGGTGCCCAGCACACTGGATTGGAGCCCTTCTCTGGGCACCCATTGAGCCCTAGTCACTCTGATTCCTACTACAACCCCACATGCGTGGTAAGTGTGAGTATCCGTCCTCTTGAGGATGTCACATTTGTGATTTCCCCAGCAGCGCTGACAGATCTGGGTTGCTCCGGGTGGCCCCAGACTCAGTGCCTTCTTCTTGTTGGTTTAGCAGTTGTTTTTTGAATATCTCCCGTGTTGACTTTGTGTGCCTCCACAAGGCTGTAAAACATGTGGGGTATCAGCTCCACCCTATGAACGAGAAGCTAAAACTTGCAGAGATGAAGTGACTTGCCCGAGGTTATTGGCTCAAGGCTCAGCCAGAGAATAAACCTGGACCGAGCCTAGTGCTCTTCCTGAACCTCACCTGACAGGTCTTCCTGACCCCACCGTCTCTCCAGGTGTGACGCAGGTGAGGCAGGCTGTGATGCCAACGGAGCCTCTCATGTCAACCCCATCAGCGCCGTGTCAGCCCCGGGGCTAATTCCATTCATTTAAGTAAACATTCCTGTGTGCCTACTATGGGCACAGCAGGATACCAGGGATAATAAACTATGAGTAGCTGTTGGGTATTTTATGAGGTAGGAGATTTGTTAGCCCACATTCTTCTACTTTTAATCTTAATAATATTTCAAAAATTTGAGGCCTCAACACTAAAGAGACATATTTCCAACTAAAGCAGGGACACTACTGGAGAACGTAAATTGCTATCATGTAAGTTTGGAGAGAACAGCTAGGAGCTTACCTGGCCTGTTCGCCCTCCCTCTCAGCACCCAGCTGGACTACATTTGCCAGCTTCCCGTGCAACTGGTGCTGTTATGGTACCAAGTTCTAGCCAGCTGAGTGTGAGTAGCTGAGATATGTGCCTCTCCCAGCTGTGCCCCATAAAATGTCCCACAAGTGACCCTTACTGGTCCTCCCTCCTCTGCCGGCTGGACCAAGTGATTTGGGCACACACTGAGGAAGGTAGAGTCACAGGACAGAAGGAGCTGGGCCCAGAAATGGGGAGAGCAGCCAGTCCATCAGGACGCTTGCTGTGGGCTCTGCACAGCATGCCAACCATTAGCAAAAGCAAACCATGTGTCCTGGACAAAAGTGGACCCCCTCAGTCTGAGTCCTGACTCCACTATGTCAGCTGTGAGGTCTTTGGCCAGTCATTAGCCAGTCCGAACCTCTGTTTATTCTCTGTAGAGGGGAGATACCATATCTACCTTTCCAAAATGGTGACACTGTAGGAAGGGTCAAAGAAGGTCTGGAAAATATTAAAGCAAGAAAGGCTGTGGACTGGTGACTCAGAGGCCAGTTGGTTATTAGACCTGTGTCGATTGACTGCTCAGGCTTTTAAACATTTGTGGATTAGTTACTGTAGGGGATTGAACTACATCCCCCCAAAACTCCCTGAACCTTGAACTGTGTTCCCCAAGTTTTATGTATTAGAAACTTAGCCCCCACTGTGATTGTTATGAGGGTGGGAAATCCTATTGTGGTCATTGAAAGGTGGAGCCTTGAAGAGGGGATTGGATTGTAGGACCACGCAGTGGTGAATGGATTAAAAATGGTGGTCAGGGGTGTGGTTCTGAGGGCTCTAAAAGGAGAGGAGAGTCTGTCTTTCTCTCTGCTCTCTCAGCTTCCACCATCTTGCAGTGTGAGACCCCTGGGTCACTGTTGCCACCACAAAATGGACCTTGGACTTCCCAGCCTCAGAAACTGTAAGCAAATAAATTTTATTTTCTTTATAAATTACCCAGTTCCAAGTATTTTGTGTGAGACCCCTGGGTCACTGTTGCCACCACAAAATGGACCTTGGACTTCCCAGCCTCAGAAACTGTAAGCAAATAAATTTTATTTTCTTTATAAATTACCCAGTTCCAAGTATTTTGTTATAAGCAACAGAAATTTTTCTACTTTCCTTGAAAAATCAGAGGACCTGGCAATACCTAGCCAACATTCTCCAATGGCAATGGTTGGTCGGAGCTGAGAGTCGGTGGCTTCCTTTAGCCAGTCCCTAGCAGTCCTCACTGTTTTACAGAGGGTTCACTCTGTTTAGGTTACTTGCTGGCCCAGACAGCATTTGAATTTTCAACTCTTGTATTAAACATATGTGTGCTTTTATTATTAGTATAGCAGCTTAGAATTTATAACGTAATGTCTACATCAAAATAAATAAGAGCTAGCAATATATTCAGCATCAGGGTGAGCTAATGGAGCTCAATGATATGCACCAGACTACACTGGGAATCGAATGGTGGATGTCTTCCAGCAACAGCCAAGACTGAGGGGAGAAGAGGCTGATTTACAAGGGGGTCTAAAAGTGAGATCCCCAATTATTTGTTCTTGATCTTCTTGCCCCACCCCAACTCCCCACCAGAGAAGCTCTGTTTTGGCTCTGGGTCCTTGGCTTCAGGGTACTTTGTTGACCTCAGCCAAACATCATACGCCTTAGACATGTTGGAGAGAATAAAATCTTACCCGATCCTTGGGAAGTTGAGAAACCCGTTTAGATGTCCTGTTGTCATCTGTTTCCTCTGAGCTTTCTGAAGTTTCTGCTAGGCTGGAGAGCCAGGATTCTAAATGCACACGGTGTTTAGGGGAGAACATGCAAACAGCACGTTCTCAGGTCTTCTGATGTCAGCACATGGGAGGTGCCCATTATCTCAGTGAGAACCAGGGTCCTAAAAAGCAAAACAGCCTCCAGTGAAAATGTGTTAGAGAGGTAGGGGCCTCCCCTGAAAGAGTTAATAGGACTTCCAAAGCATAAAACTTAACCCTCCAGGACTGATTTTGGCAGTCCAAAGGGGGAAAGCAGCTTGCAAAGCAGCTTAAAAGCCTAAGAGCCAGGAGGAGAACAAAATTTGAGAAATGGATCACTGAGAACAAGTTATGTTTAATTCAAAGAAGAGCCAGAACTGCCTTGCTACAGCATTACTGGAGCTGGAAGAATCATGCTGCCACTTGCAATATAGTTGGAGGCTCGATTTTGTGAAAATGAGGACTCTTCCTATGCAAGCCAAGAAAATAAGATGGAAACGTTGGTGTATGGCGAGTCAGCTAAAGGAATCCAAGCGATTTATTTCAATTCAGCTCAGTTCAGGAGATCAGTAGTCATTTATTATTCTACCTTGTTTTGAAATAGTATGTTTCATATTTTTCATCATGGTTATGAATAAAACAAGTCTCTTAGCAGGAAAACATAAAGAAATGCTTTTTGTTGCAGGAGAACATTTAGGGAATGTTTGTGTGTGTCACCCTTGGGTCATGTGTGCATGATGGGGAGGATGTTACATGGAGAGGTGCGAGGGTCACTGTGGATGAAAGCACTCACGAGTCGTCCACACAGATGAGAGCTAGAGCCGGCGAGGCACTGAGGGACAGTCAACGCGGGCTGACGCAGCAAAACTGCAAAGTAATCCTTCTTTTATGCTCTGCGCTGGGCTGCCTGTGGAAACATGCTTTGCAAATAGGGGCTTTCATGGAAGAGTCCACAGTGGAGGTCAGTGGAAGGTCACAGGGGTGGCCTGAACAAGGGAAACCAGGACCACAAGGGAAGGCTGAGGCAGCTCTTCTGCAAGAGTGGTCCCTAGAGCAGCAGCAGCCACCCCTGGGAACTTGCTGGAAATTCAGATTCTTGGGCTGCACCCCACACCTCCTGAATCAGAAATGGTGGGGCCCAGCAATCTGTGTCTTAATGGGCCCCGCAGGTGATTCTGATGCAGGCTCTGGTGTGAGATCACTGGGTTCAGGGGACCACAGCTTGCTACAGAGAAGAGAAGACCGAGGGGAGATTTCATACGTCTCTCCTCAAGCTCAGGGTCAGCAACTTGCTTCCTCCCATGTGTACCCCTTGCTGCTGGGGGCAGGACAATGGGCAGTGGGGCAGTGAAAGGGGAGCCTCAGTGGATTCCAGCCCTGGCTGCTGCTTAGAATTACTTGAGAGCGTTCCTAACAGTACCACGCTTGGGTATTCTGATGTAATGGGCATTTTTATTTGTCTATTTATTTAGTAAAGCTCTCCAAGTGAATCGCATGACA
>NW_007727173.1:357976-360550 GCF_000696425.1 Galeopterus variegatus
TTCCTAACAGTACCACGCTTGGGTATTCTGATGTAATGGGCATTTTTATTTGTCTATTTATTTAGTAAAGCTCTCCAAGTGAATCGCATGACAGCCTGGGCTGAGAACCTCCAGGATGCCCTGATGACTGCAGAGGAATTGGACAGGAGTAAGAGTCCTGCTGCCCTGCTGGGGAGTCAGATGGGAGAGGCTGTCCTGAAGGGAAGCCAGTCTGATGAGGACCCTTTTAGGGTCACCTGTCCCAGGAGGGGGGCCCTGCTTTCTCAGGACTCCTAGAAAGCCTCAGCTGCCCCAGATACCTCTCCCTGCCTTTGGCCCTTGCCCAGTGTGAAGACCACCTTTTGACTGATCTCTTCCACAGTGATGGAAGCCTTGGGAGCCATTCCTGCCTTCTCTTCCCCGTCCCCTCCCTGCGCCAAGGAAAACAGCTGTGTCTTTCCTTCCACCCTGCAGCGTGCTCAGCACAACACCACCCGCACTGCAGCTCTAGGGGCGACGGGAAACTTCAGCGATCCTTGACTTGCGTCTAAGGAGAGGAGCCGTCTCATGGGTGTGCATCCATTTGGCCTCAGATACAAGAGATTTATTTATTTATTTTTAACATTGCTCCAGATTTTGGCAAAAGTAAACAATGGCTCTTTTAAAATTATTCATATCTCATTTCTCAACAGCCAACAAACACTAGGTAATCAAGGGAATGTCTGCTGCAGAGGTGAAATGAAACCTGGACATGTTTTAGGGGTGAGGCCTGTTAAGAACCAGCTCCGGGCAGGCGTGCCTTTGAAAGGAGGAGGGGGTGCATGCCTGGTGGGTGTCGCTGTTCTGCCCCATTCCCACAGCGCTGGATCTAGCACTGGTTTCTCATACGGGGTTATGATGGCTTAATTTGTTCCAGGATTTCTCTCTTACCCTGCCAGGGATTTCCTGCGAGGCCCTCTTTCAGCGATGGTGAGTGGAGCCGCTTCTCCTTCTACCCCTTGGTTTCCAGGCGCACGTGTTCCTAATGGAGATATGATGTCAGACAAACACCTCTGAATCAATGGTGCACTGCATGCTGGAGGACGGCAGTTAACCCTGGGGGAGTTCTGCCTCCAAGCAGGCACTTCACCTGTACCTGCAGCAGGCTGTTCTGACGCTCCATCTAGACAGTGACCTCTGGATAGTTTAGTGCATGATGCATTATGTGAGGCATGGGTGCCATGATAACAGACCCACCCCCACACCACCTTTGCTGTAAAGTGGGGTTGGTGATCTGATGCAATGTTATACGGGATCCCGAGCCAGTGGAACGAATGCTTTGTTGGCCCTTAAATAGTGGTTCTGCCTGAGATCCATCAAGCAGAAAAAGGCAAGGCCATACTGTGAACACGTTTATTTCTTTGAAACGTAACTACTGACCCTTGCAGAATGAAAGGGATTTGCTGTAGTCAACTTGCCACCAGGTGGAGAGCTGGTCTCCTTGAAGGATGGCACCATACTGGGGTTTCACCAGTGGTCTCTGTTGCTCCCAGGTTGAAAATTCAGTGACAACAGTAACTAGATCGGTTCCAGGGAGTCCAGGCCACTGGGTCCATGTGGAGTCTTCATCTCTAGCACTGTGACCAATATATACATGTGACCAATATATACACCCTGCCACGGAAGTAACCAATGACAGAGGCTGGCTGATGTCAACCAGCCTATTCATTTTGTCCCCTTGTTTATTTAGTGTCCCTTCAGTGTGGATATTAGCATGTGATACAAATAGCCCTGCACTCTGTCCTCACTCCCAAATGTCCATGTGCCTCTATCCCAGATGTCTTTGTCTTCCATTTTCTAATCTTCCTCTCAACTAACCAGGCCATTCACAGCTGCCCATGAGTTTATTTATAGTCTAACCTCAGGGCATTTCTCCTGCCATCCAAAATGAACCATCAGGTGCACTGCCCAAAATTCTGCCCGCTGGGAGGATTTTTTTCTCAACACTTTCTTTCAAAGACATCCCTGGTTATTGCCACACACCCACATACCTAGCAGACTCATCTATAACCAAGCTCAGGCTTTCTCTTCCTCCTGGGTAAACAGAATCACCTCCTACAGGCATGGGCATAAGCTGAGGGACAGGTACCAAATGCCATTGAGGGCTGGGTCACCTGCTCATGCAGCTCGTTGTGTTCTCTGGTCCTACTCTTGTGGGAATCCAGATGAATCACTTCCATCCTGCAATGGATTGTTGCTGGGTCTGCTCTGACTTATGACTTGGTGGATCTGAAAGGCCCAGCTTATCATGGGCAGTTCTGGTCCCCTGGTCACTTGGTAATCATCGTCAGGCCTTCTGTTTCTACCAGGGCTCAGCAGAACATCAGGAGATGTTTTTCAGAAGACAAGTAACTCTCTGCTGCAGGTAGTATGCCCTGCCTTCAGAACCCCAGGGGGCTGTGTTGTGATTCTCCCATTGGGCTTACCTCAGACTCCACGTGGTATCTTTTCCTACCACTAATACCTCCAGTATGATAGGATCTGCTGCACTATAGGGGCCAAGAGGCAGGGCTGCATGTATTACTGCCATGACCCGAGCCCCTTCTTGCTCTAGAT
>NW_007727173.1:361561-371512 GCF_000696425.1 Galeopterus variegatus
GGAAAAAAAAAAAAAAAAAAAAAAAAAAAAAAGACAAAAAACCCTGGATAAAATGGATAACTTTCTGGAAAAATAAAAATTAAGAAAAAAATCAACTCAATAAAATAATATTAGAATATCTCAACAGAGTCTATGGTCATATCAGCCTGAAGCGCCCAATCTCATCTCATCTGGAATATCTCAATAGAACAAAAACCCAAGGAATAATAAAAAACCTGACCAAAACAACACAACAAGCACTTTGTCTCCCAAAGTGCATACATAGTTTTATGAACCAATTCTATAATACCATCATTAATAATTAATTAAGTAATCAATAAAAAGTTAATTAATCAATACAAGTATAGTTCCTATCCTATTAAAGTGTTTCAGAGCATGAAATGGGATAAAAAAAATTTCCAATTTTATTTTATGAAGGAAGCATAACTTTGATACAAACATGTGCCGAAAACGGTGTATCATCAACTATACCAACAGCAACGAAAACATCTACAGATGAATCTGGCTTATGAGTCGAAAAACAAATATTGAGTCAATTCAGTAGGGACTCTTTGAAGAACAGTCAGAATGAAACAGTGTTTGTTCCAAAAATACAGAATGGGTTGACCTTAAGAGTTCTAATAATATAATATATTTTATTAACAAGTCAAAACGATTAAGCATATGATTATATTCTATAAGGGTATTTTATAACATTCAAAAGCCATTCTCGATGTTTTCCTTTAAATGCTTTTAGTAAATTAGGAATTACAATTTAATGGAATTATAAACTTGAGTTCAAGTCTTGTGTGTTGCCTCTATGGTGGCATTGTTGCTACTAAAGTCATAACTGAGCTGGACATGCCTATGTGAGTGTGAGCACATGAACATCCATACAGGAGGGCAGTTTGTATTTCTCCCAGTATATGCTGCCAGTTCAATAGTTCTTGCAAAGTATGGAAAGAGTGACTGACAGCCCAGGGAACCCCATACATGCCTACCCTTCCCTCGTTCTTTGATGGCTGTCATTGCTGCACCTGCTGGTATGGTCAACCCTGGAGCATTGCTTTTGATGCCATGAGTTTCCACCCTTAATTACATATCAGTCCTGGAAGTCTGAGTGTGATAAGAAGGAAATGCATAATTTTGAGAATTACTGGCTGTCATCTATACAAAGGCGTAACAAATTTTTAAAATCTCATTGAATTCTTTGTTGTACTTATTTTAGATATCTCTTCTCAAAACTTGTTTTCTTATGTCACAAAGAGGTTCTGCCACAGCAGAAGAATATAGGAGAATCATAACATTCACACTTAAAAAAAGTATGAAGTTTATTAAATAAGAATAAACTGTTACAAAACAGATGAGTGAAGTTTCTGGTAATTTACTTTTGAATGTAAAGAAGGCATCCTGTCCTCAGTCTCAGATTTGAACATTCAATATGTTATGAATTAAAATCAGGGTATGCTAACCAGTCACATACTTTTCTTTCATATTTATAAAAATTTTCTTTCCTAGTGGAATTTTGAAATGAATGAAAATGGGGCCAAAGTGGAATCTTTCTAATAAGTTCCCCCAAATGCTCTGCATTTCAAATTTCAGTAACTCTCAGCCCACATGTTTCTGTGTCCATTCCATTTTTTTTTTTTTTTTTTTTGAACTGATGACCTTCGAGGCTAGAGTAACAAGCTACGAAAACGGAGCCTTTGTGAGCAGGTGGTGTACTTTGAATCCAGGTATAAATGTAGAAGTTATTGTGAGATATTCAACGACCTCCTTGTTTTTATTTAATGACATCTTGTTTACGCCACTCGAATTGGCCTCTGGGGACTGGCCCTGTTCTCAGAGACGCCCCTGGAGGCTGGTCTCACACATGACCATGTCAAGGGTCCCGCAGGTCAACGGCAAAGCATCCTTGAGCCTGTGGAGTTTGGACGGTATTGAAAGCCTGTGGGAAGGAGGCAGAATTCACGCTGCTGCCTGGTCTGTCTCCCTCTCACTCTTCAAACTCTGCTCTCCCTGCGGCCGACGGAGCTTTTCTTTTTTTCCCTTCATCTCCCTTTCTATTCTCCTATTTTTCTCCTTATCTTTTCTTTTCTCCTCTTTTCTTCCTTTTATCTTTCCTTCCTCCCTCCTCCCCCCTTATTCTTTTCTATCTTTTCATCAAAAGGCTCACATACTATTTCCTTCCCATTTTCCTTTCCAGAAACACTTGCTGTCAACACTTCAGCTGGTTTTTTGGTATTTACCTTGTCCCCCACCCCGCCCCCACGGCCCCACAAGCTAATACTTCTAGTTCCCATTTTACTCGTGTGTTAGACATTATTCATTGACTTCGTACGGTGCAGGGTGAGGACTTACTTACTTTTTAGACTCTTCCAGTCCCACGCCACCATGCATAAGCACACATGCGGGCTCTTGTTTGTATATTTGCTTAGTTTTCTGTGCACTTATCACCCGTGAAGCCCAGACTCCCCTCTAGCTGTACGAATTTGCTCTCAGTATCCCCAACACCTTAGCTAGGTCGTCAGTTTCACTCGAGCACATCCATGGAGACTCCCGGCCAAGCTTCACTTCAGACTTAGGTCCTCCAGGGGTGTGAGGACAGGGCCAGATATAACGTAATAATTAAGAATTATCATGTTTTTCCACCTTACAATGCAGTAATTTTATTTTTAAATTTTTCTTAGTTTTTAGATGTTTAATTATTATTGATTTATTTTTACATTCTAAGATGCTGTTGTGGAGGGCTGGGAGGAGGGGGCAGGGGTGGCCCACGGCTATAGTCTAGTCACCTATGGCAGGGCTGGGGACCCCGCTCTGTTCCCTTCCCCTGGCTCAGGAGCCCTGGGGAGACTCATCATTTTTGAACAGCTCTTTTTTCCCCTCCTGGGTATTACCTTTGGCCCTTTCTTGTTCTGGCTATCTGGTTTTCCAGAATCTAGTTTGTCTTCCTCTTTTTCTGTTTAATCCTTGTTTTACAGAACACGTTCTTCTGTAACTTCCTGAGAAAATGTAGGAGGAGGCACATTTTTGGAGAACTTGCTTGTCTAAAAATATCTTTATTCTACCCCATACTTTATTAATATTCTTGCTGGTTACTGATTCTAAGTTAGAAATGACTTTCCATTAAAATCATGAAGGATTTTCTCCAGTTTACCAAATTGCTGGTGAGAAGTTCAATGACATTTTAATTTTTTGATCCTTTGTATGACACCTGGTTTTTTGTTCATTTTCTTCCTGAAAGGCTATAGGGATTTTTCTTTGTTCCTAGTGACAGAATTTTATGGTGATGTGTGTTGGGGTGAATCTATTTTCATCATGGGGCTGGATGTTCAATTGGTCCTTCCAATTTGTAAATACGCCCTTCATTGTTCGAAAACATTTCCTGAATTATTTTGTTGATGATTTTCTCTCCCGTATTTGCTCTTTTCTGTCTTTCTGGAACTGTTACTATCTGGATGTTGGATGTTGTAGCCTGTCCTTTCATATATTTATTTTTATTTCCCTTCCCCTCTTTCTTTCTTTTCTATTCTTCTCTCTCTCTCTCTCTGTCTTTCCTTCCCTCCTCCTTCCCTTCCTCCTTTCCTACCTTCCTTCCTTCCTCTGCCTTTTGGGAAACTTGCTGAATTTTTCTCTTTCGATACACTTGAACAGAGCAGGTTTAGCTGCTGAAGTAGAGACACAGTGGCGTGGGCAAGTATTTCCCTCCTCCGTAACAGCTTGGATACAAGTGGTCCAGGGCTGATGTGGCTCTGAGGTCTCAGGGACACAGCTGTCTTCTCTGTAGCTCTACCATCTCTAAGGTGTTGGTGTCTTTGGCAAGGTCCTGGATGTCCTGCCACCACTCCCATATTCCAGCTCTCGGGAAATGGGAGGACACAACTTAGACGTTGCCTGCGTCATTTCTGCTTACATGCTCCTGCCAGAGCTCAGTCACTGGCCACACCTAACTATGAGCGCTCTGGGAAGTGTGGGCTTTATTCTTAAATCTCATGTCCTCACCTAAAAATTGTGGGTTCTATTACTATAAAAGAAGGGGAGGATAGATATCAAGTGACAACTAGGAGTCCCTGTCACAATTCTTATTTTTAGCAACCCAAATATCCATGCACTTTCTTCCCTCTGCCCCCAAACACGTCCACATCTTCCTAAGAAAGAACACCCTCAAATCCAACCCACTTGCTGCATCTACCTTAAAGCTCCTGCCTCCCCCCGACCTCCACTCAATGCCCTGCATAACCGGGATATATGACCAGAATAACTTCAGTCAAAACTCCTTCGGATAAAGGAAGAATGGAGAAACCCATGGAAATTACTGGTCTGTGGTGATGCTCCGATCCTGCTGGGGACCAGGTGCTGGTTACCCTCCTGCCTCGCCTGCTCTCTGGGAATAACCGGCTGCCCTGTCCACTGGGCTCCGGGATAGGACTCTCTCCCCGGGAGGTTCTGTCTTGCCTGTTATCTTCCACAGCTATACGTACTGTGACCTGTATTAGTAAGGGTTCTCCAAAGAGACAGAACTGATAGAACACATATACAAACACATGAGAGAGGATTTATTAGGGGAATTGGTTCACATGATTGTGAAGGCTGAGGAGTCCCACGATAGGCCATTTGCAAACTGGGTGCTGGTAGTGTGGCTCAGTCCAAGTCCAGAAGCCTCAGAACCAGGGAAGCTGATGGCCTGACAGCCAGAGGTGACACTGGTATAAGTCATGGAAACCTAAGGCTAAAGAGTCTCAAGTTCAGATGTTCATGGATGGGAGAGAAGCTCCAGTGGAAATACAGTCAGAGACTCTCCTTTTCTTTTGTGTTTGTTCTCTCTGGATCCCTGGTGGATAGGAAGGTACCTGTCCCTACTGAGGGTAGATCTTCCCCACCCAGGCCACTCAGGCTCACATGCTGTCCTCCTCTGAAAACACCCTCATGGACACGCCCCAAAATAATGCTTTACCAGGTTTCTAGGTATTCCTCAACCTAGTCAAGTTGACACCTAAAATTAATCATCACAGAGTCCCTTCTTGGGGCTGATGGGCATTGTAGCCTACTTCCTGCAGGTTTGGGGAATCAAGGATTTCTAACGGGTTAAACAGCCACAGGCTTTTGCAGGCCACTCTGTGTTTCTTTAGCTCTGCAATGCACTCAGAAACTTACAGATCTTCAGACTATCTTCTCTGGCCGGTTCCCTTTGTGAGATGACAGCCAGGGATCTCATCTGAACAGCTTTTAAGCTTGAGATCTCAGTTTATTCTTCCCCTCGGGCTTCTATGTTCTGCCCATCTCTTTCTCCCAACATGAGAGTGGCTCCCTTTAGAGTGTCTAAAGAAATAGGCTGGGGTGGAAGGCGATAGCCTTCTGCTGAGTTTTGCCCGCTGGGCTGTCTCCCCTGATCTGCTCAGGAACTTTTAAGAATAGGTCATTGGGATGGATTGGGGTCAGTCTTTTCTCCTGTCAAGGCTCTACCCTTTTCGAGCCACCTGTTAGCATTGCTTCCTCTTGGGTCACAGAAGCATTTGGCATTTTCAACTCTGCAAAGTAGCAGATGCCCAGACTCTCAGCCAGCTGAGACTGCAGGCTGCACATAGAGAAAGTCCCTTAACAGAGCTGCGTTCCCTTCCATCTCTTCTTCCTTTTCTCTCTCTTGTAGGGCTTTGCTGAATGGGGCAGTGAGCAGTCAACACTTCTCAGCAGGCCACAGTGGACGATGCTGGGCTCTTTGCTCCAGTGATGGGGAGAGGGGTTTGGAGGGCAGGACAGTTGCGCCTGAAGTGGAGATTGGAGCTCCAGAACTTATGTCTAGGAGGGGCTTGGTGTAGGAAGAAGCTAGGGGACTAATCTTGAAACTATGTCTCATAGTAACACTGTGCTTTCATTTAGGTGCAGTGTTTATTGGAGGAAGTTTTGGCAGAGTTGTTGCAGATTATGGGAGGTTTAAGGTCTCCCCGTGACACTGTCTGTGCTTCCTGTCTGGGTTATAAGAGCCTGGGAAAAATCCCCCAAATAGGAAGCTGGATCTTAAGCAGATAATTAGGGCTGGCCTCAGCTTTTTACCCAATATCAGCTTTGCACAGACAAAGAGAAGCTGGTACAGATCCATTTTTGTCCTTGAGGGTGAGTGATGCTTAGCAGAAAAATTAGTTCCTTTCCATATCTATGAATCTTCTTCCCCCATTGCTAATGCCGGTTTCAGCTGGAGCAGGTCAGCGTGGGTCAGGCTGATTCATGATTTTATGGTGAATGAACTAGAACAGATACGGCCCCGCTGGCAGGAATTCAGAGCTCATACACTTTCCTCAGACCTCTGACTTGCGTAATGAAAATTCAGCTGCTAAATACAATCAGGATGGAGGTAAACAAGAGAAGGAGAGGTGAAGAGAAGGCAAATTAAATCATGAAGCGAATGTCAAGCAGAGGTCAGAGTGCAAGTCAGGCCCGAGACAGGATGATCTTTGATTCAGAATCAGTGTTTCCTGCCGCATCTCTGACGGGATCAAATTAAATTTGGAAAAGGAGGCAGTGCACTGTAGGGATCTGTGGAGTCCACCGCAGAAACCCTGTAGCCTCAGCACCCCCAACAGAGGAGATGGGCTTCCTCACTGCGTCCCCATCACTGCATGGCGTTTCCTGTCCGTCTGCTGCTCGTCTGACGTGGTGACAATCCCAAGTATTAACTGGGATTCCCCTTCCATCATGCTACAGATGACTGTAGTCCCCTGGCCTTGCTCAGTTCTACTCAGGGATCTGGCTCAGCACAAATAATCCTGCTGTCCTCGGCTGCAGTCCCTGGGGACACAGGAACACAGAGATTTTATTTGCTGACTTCTGCTTTAGCCCAACTGGTGGGCTGTAGAACGAACCCGGCTGAGTCTTTATTCTTGTGCAGACTGACTCTTCTCTCCAGCTGATAATGTCTCCCAACCCTGGCAGTTCTGTCCTCTGCTCAGGGAGAAAGCCTGTCCCCTGGAAGGGCAGATGTGTGGAGAGGAAGAAATCCACTGACCAGCAGCAGCTCTGCTCCCGGCCGCGAAGGGGCAGATTCAGTGACACAGAGGTGAGGTCACCGAGCCGTCCCACCCTTTACTCCTGGGCTGGGCCCAGGAGTGATGTATTCGAGAGCCCTCTAAATGGAAATATTGATTACTCTGTGTATTAAAAGCAAAGAAACACTTGACCAGGGTCCCCCAAATGTTCTTTGGCAGGAGAGTGTCAATCCTCAGGCCCCTCTTTGACACCTGCTGGCTTCATTCTAAGGAGCCCGAGTTGTGGTTCCTGTCCCCATGGAATTGGCACTCTGACTGATGACCTGGGCACATGAGATGATGAAACCAAAAGCTGACATGAGGCTCTGCTGGGCTGAGGGTCAAGGGAATCGAGGACAGGAGGTGGCCTCAGGTGAAACCAAGATCTAGGATCAATGCTCTGGGGACTGAGCGCCTGATTGGTTACTGATTAGTGGTGACCTTGGCTGTGTTAATCGTCCTCTCAGTGCCTCAGTTTCCCCAACTGTCAACAAAAGCTAATGACAGTATCTACAGTGAGGATTAAATGAGTTTTACGTGCGAAGCACTTAGCAGAGCCTCCAGCTCACAGCAAGTGCTCCAGTGTTATCAGCTGTGCTGAGGGTTTCCTTTCCTCCATCCACAGGGCTTGCAGCCGTGCATGGGAGCGAGCAATCCCATCTGGCTTGATGGAAGACGCAGGGTCTGAGCCTTGGGAGGTGGTGGCGATCTCGTCAGGTGGCGGAAACAAGGGAGGGCGTCTGCGAGAACGAAGCAGGCAGGCGGGGGGCAGGGGCCTGCCTGTGTGGGGGTGGGGGGGTGGGGTGGGACCCAGTGCTGTTGGTCACCCACCCCTGGTGGTCACCTTTTTGGGTGTGGAGCTTGTCTGGATGAGTCCTGAGAACGAATCACAAAAGGCTGCAGCACCTTTTCATGCAAACCCCGCTGGCACGTGCTGGGGACAAGCAGCCAGTTCTGGCTGGAGCAGAGCATTGGTTGTGGAGAGAAGTGAGGGGACATTGAGAGCAAGACTGAAGCATGTGACGGTCGAAGGAAGGAAAGGAGGTATTATCAAAGTGTCAGCAGGGACAGAGTGACAGCTGAATGCCTGGTGGGTCCAAGTCGCCATTGAGAAATTCTGAGGGCATCATGAAAAGACTTTGGAGGCTCAATGGTCCTTCTCACCAGCACATTCTCGCTCTATCCTCCTTACGCCTCTCAGCCCATTCCTTCTGCTGAGCCATCAGATGAGCCCATCTTAATCCCCCAGCACCTGGAGACCCCACTGTCACCCCGAGACAGCTCCCTCTTTCTCCTGCTTGAACAGTCTTCCTCCTGCAGTAGAGACCAACGTCCTCACCCAGGGTCTATAACCCTCATGGCTCCTGAGCTCCTCCACCAGACTTAGACCTATGTCCCCTCTTGGTGTCATTGATGACTCTTTTTCAGTGATAGGAAGAAAGCCGGGCCCCTGGGAACGTTGTCTCTGTGGCATTCGCCCAGCTTCCTGGGGAAGAGTCAAGAGGCCGGGACGGCTGGTCCAGGGCTGATCCTGGATTGCAGCCTTGAAAATAAGAGACCTGAATCCCAGGATCTAATTTGTGGCTGAAATAACTTGGAGTACTGTATTCAATGTGCAATTATCCTGTGGCGGTCACTTGAGCCCTCCGTTGGTCACAGATATCTGGGAACCTCAGAAGATTCCTGTGAATTCCCGAGAAGACCGGACCTTATTAGCGCGTCCTTGGAGCAGATGGGAATCTCTGGAAGGTGAGAGCCAGGCCTGATGGAGAAGATTGTCCCAGCGGCACCAGATACAGAGATTCCAGAGCAGCCTGTGAAGCACTTTGGCCCACACAGAAGGCAGCACGTGCTCTGTTGGCCTCTGTGGGTGACAGTTTTCTGATGAGGCAGATTAACATATTTTGGGTAGAATGAGTTCTTCACAAACTTTAAGTGCAAAAGGTTGAAGATTGACCAGTTCAGTTAGAGTTGGCTCAAATAAACAGGGGGGACTCCTTGCCCACCAACTTAGCACCCCGCGAGCGTGTGTACACACAGGAGAGTGGGACCAGCCCGAGCATTTCTGTCCTCTGACCTTTGGAGTCAATCGTTTAAGGCACAACAAAGCTTTCATCAGTCTTGGGCTTTCTTCGGATTAAAAATAAATTGAGTAGTGGATTTTGAGTATATGGTCTCTAATGCCCTGACTAATTTGTCTTAAAGGAGAGAAACTATCCAATAGGACTGGAAATTGACAAAAAGCCTGCACTGAGTCCATCAGTTAATCAACAGGGTTATATTGGCAAGGTGCTTAACTCCACCAGCAGGTCATGGCTCCGGCCAGTTCTATTTTAAATCCAAGTAAGAGTGGGAGAAAACGTGTGTTTTCCTGTTTGGCCTAACAGTATGCACATATGTACATTCCATAGATTGGTGCAAAGGAAAGGTGTCAGGGGAGAGACGGAGTTTGCACCATTTACTCATGCCTTAAGAAATTGAGTGTCTGCTATCTCCAAGCCACCGTTTTTAGCATTTTGGAACACAAACATACACAGAGAGACACACAGAGACACACACACACACATACAGTCATACACACAGAGTCACACAGACACACATACAGTCATACACACAGTCATACACACACATAGACACACATATGGTCATACACACAGGGTCATACACACAGAGTTATGCACACAGTGACACACACAGACACACACACAGACATAGTCATACACACAGTCACACACACACAGTCATACACAGAGAGTCACACAGACACACATACAGTCATGTACTCAGACACAGTCATACACACAGTCACACACACATAGATACAGTCATACACACAGTCACACACACAGTGGTACACACAGAGTCACACAGAATCATGCACACAGAGTCACACACATGCAGACATATAGTCATACACACAGTCACGCACACACACAGACACACACACACA
>NW_007727173.1:372376-390207 GCF_000696425.1 Galeopterus variegatus
ATGCAGTCATACACACAGAGTCTCACACACACAGATGCAGTCATGCACACGGAGTCACACACAATCATGCACAGAGTCACACACACACAGACACACACACACACAGAGTCACACAGACAGACATGCAGTCATACACACAGAGTCTCACACACACAGATGCAGTCATGCACACAGAGTCACACACAATCATGCACAGAGTCACACACACACACAGACACACATACAGTCATGCACACAGTCATACACACAGAGTCTCACACACACACACATACACACAAACACAGGTAAACACTATCCTCCCTTAAGGAATTCTATGCAGAGGCTCTTTGATCTTTGAGCAAATGTATGACATCAATTTAAAACAATTTGGTTGTAGGGGCTGAAAAGCAGCCTCCCTGTCTTTTAGGAGACTGGCATTGGCAAGAAGAAAATTGGTCCTAAGAGTAGCTATTAACATCTCTCCGTGCTCGTGTTTGATAGTCATTCAAGTTAATAACCCTCACTCCTCTCCAAGCCCCGCCCCACGTCCTACTGGATTATATAATAGACCTCAATAACTCTAAATGAGCTATTATCCTCTGCCATATAATTATATATTTAGGACACATGTATGGATAAAAAAAGAAAACCACAGGAAAACACTGAAACAAATAGCTGAGCAATTTCAGTGACTGATTATGTTTTAGCTGTGGCATGTCAGCTGTTCTCATATTTTTTTTAGAGTTCCCAAATCCGTTAGACAATATTCTGGAACTATCAAAAACTGGTCTTTATTTTTGGATCAAAGTTGTTTTAGAAATGTGAAAAGCTCACCACCCTGATCTTTTCTTTCTGAGACTCATAAGATGTAAAAATGGTACCTCACTTAGTTTTCTTTTATCTGCTTTGTTCTACTCAAATAAAGAAAATACTAACAATTAAAAAAAAACAGTTGTCACTTACTGAGCTTTTACTTTTTGCCATGTGCTTGGTATGTATTTTATATCACCTCCTTTTCATCTGTAGGATTAGGTTTAGGGTTTCAGAATTCCTTGAAGCTACATGCAAGTTCTACAGGGTGGTGCTTGGTTCCATAGAGGTAAATTTTGTATGAACAGGTGATTGAAATCCCAAGGACCCACACAGCCATCTGCTTATGCTCAGCAAATGATGTGCAATGCAAGGGCTCTCTTTTTTTCAGGAGTAAAGAGACAGAAACAGGGTGCTGTGGAGAGAAGACAAGATCTGAGAAGGAGCAGGGGCTGTGGACGGGGGGCCAACCATGCAACGTTTCCCAGGCTCCAGTGAACAAATTTAGGGATGAGCCTTGAGTTGTATGAAGTTCCTGAGGTTCGTGAAGTTTAAGAGTCTTGTTTAAGGACACACAGCTCATACTTAGCAAGGTCGTGACTAGAACTGGGTTAGTCCATTTTTCTTACTTTTAGCAATAATGACAGCTAACATATTTCTATTTCCTAGAGACATTTTCACAAATGTTGTCTCATTGATCCTCACAGCAATCCTGAGTGTAGGTTTTAGTGTTATCCCCATTTTACAGATGGGAAACCTGAGGTTCAGAGAGATTGTGATTGGCCCTAACACAGCTCACTTACCAAAAGGGCTGCTGGGGCCGTTGCTGTGCATAAAACAAAGCCAGCGTGCAAAGTGGACCATCTCCCTGCAACTCCAGTGTCCATGCACAGTCCCACACTGAAAACGCCAAACAGCAGAACAGGACAAGACAAACACACGTGCAAAGCCAGTTCAGGCATCAGGATAGTCTTTCCCCCCAAAATGAGCCAGGCTAGAAAGGGATTCTCTGCTCAGATCAACAAGATGACACAGCCAGCCCTGTCTCCCTGTGGAGGTGCTGGTGGTCTGCCCTGGGGAGGAAGATGCAGCCGAAGAGTCTGGTTATCACCCAAGCCTGAGTGGGGGTTTGGTTCCATCGGGCCCCAGGTGTCTCAGGGAGCTGTCCAGCCTCAGCACCAGAAGGATCTGAGGAGTTAGGGCAGAAGGGAAGAGTCACCTGGACTCTTCTCCCAGTCCAGGGTGTGGAGGGAGGGGAGATGGAGCAAGCCAAGGGACAGGGAGAAGTGTGGGGCTGGTGGGGCCTGGAGGCTGGTGGGGGGTGCGAGGGAGAAGGTTGTGCAGGGGTCATGGTGGAACCCAACGTCGTGGTGCAGTGCTGCCTGCCTGGGACAGCATTAAGGAGGTCATTTTAATCTTGAGAATGAGCTCAGAGGTCTATGGGGTGGATATATCACCTCTATTCATTCATTTAATGTATGGGGAGATGTCAGTGTTGCTGGAGTTACATCTTAGGAAATGACTATTCATAATGGAAGTCCTGGCAAGGTTTCCTTCTAATCAGCAGAACAGGGGTGGAGGGCTCTGCTGCGGCCCCCTCGCAAGAGGCTCTTAATTTACAATGGAGGTTAAATGGTGCCGGCTGCCAGCGGGTCAGATACGGGAAGTGATACAATAAGTCACGGGGGCTGTGCCAGCTTTTCTTCTCTCATTTGACAGCTACAGGAAGTGGCCATCAGCCAAGCCGTCTGAGGATGCATCTGATGGCTGTGCAACGTGCACGGTTTCTTGAGGAACTCCAGAGGCTGCCGGGAAGGACTGCTGGGACGCGTGAGGAGCATGAGGAGGACAGAGGACAAGAGTGGAGCCTTCGGGGTCTTCAGAGACAGGTGTCGGAAGGGCTGCCAGGCTAGTTCTCCTCAGGTTCCTCCAGACTCTTTCAGATGGAGCTGACCCTGCTTAGGTTGGTCAAAGCCTTATAAATATAGTTTGGGCGTATTTTGGGGACAAATGATGCATGAAGAACTTTAAATATCGAATTTCTTGCTTTGCTCTTTTCTAGAAAGGGTGATTTGATGTGATGAGACTTCCAGCCTATCATTTCTGCACAAGGGCAGAGACAAATTGCAGACGGGGGCAGAACTTTGTAGCCAGGACAGACTATCAGCTTAGAGGGTAGCCTGTTCCTCAACGTTCTGCAGCCCCAGACCGAGGCTTGAAAGTGTGGGCCAACTCCCAGCACCCTCGGGTGGTAACCTTAGCCAAAGCCTCCGGGAGAACAGTGTGCACACATGCTTGAGAAATCTGTAGTTCGTAAAAGTGATGTCAGTGCTTGCAGGCAGTCTATGAACCCTGGAAGAAGGTACTGCCCTATTTGGCTGAAAAGTTGACTATTTGAGATGGCACTAGGTAAGTGGAATGACAGACAGTGGGGACCCTTTCAGAATGTACTGAGCTGACATTACAGGAATGTCTGGAGAAGAGTCCGCTTTCCATTCAGCCCTATGGATGGACTGTAGTCTTTCCTTCTAGTTAGATCTCAGCCTTTTAGCTTCCTGTTCTGGCAGGGCCAGACATTGCTCTTCGACTTCCTTGATATAAATATTTTTTATGCTCATCAAAACTCTTCTTTAAATGAAGAAAAAAAGATGCGGTAGCATGGTTCCCAAACTCTCTTGCACATTGGACTCACCTGGGGTCTTTATAACATTTTGATGCTTGGCCTTTGCCCGCAGACATTCTGATTTCATTTGCATGGGGTGTTGACCTGGGCATCAGGATTTTTAGAAGATCCCCACATGATTGTAATGTGCTGTGAAATTTGGGAACTGCTGCTCTTATCCTTCACTCTTCAATAACATTCCATGGCATTTCCTGCTTAGAAATTCTTGAGCAAGGTTTTCAGTCTTTTCATAGGTGCTTTTCTGCAACTCGATGTCCCTGCATTTTCTAGAGCTCGTTTGTGAGCATGGTGCAGCTGCCACACAGGGCACGCTGCTCTAACAAGGAGTGCTAACGTGTCACTTCGGAGAGGGCAGGAAGCAAAATCCTGCCACGTTCCCGGAAGAAAGCAAACCAGAAATATGTGGAGAATAGCAATGACGTTACACTGCGATTGCTGATTTTGCATTCAAGATTCTTTCAGTTTGGCTAATTCCTTCAAGACTTTTTCCTTTTCCTTATAATTTTGAAAATTAAGAGATTAATTTTGCTGCTTCAAAATGGAAATGCTTTCTTAGTCTGGAAAAGGAGAGTGATATATTTGGTTTCCTCAGACTCTTTTGTGACCATGTTCTTGGTTTTGATTACTCCAGCAGTTTGGCATCCCCCCCCCCCCCCCTCACCCCCCCCCCGCTTTCTTAGTCTGGAAAAGGAGAGTGATATGTTTGGTTTCCTCAGACTCTTTTGTGACCATGTTCTTGGTTTTGATTCCCCCGCCGTTTTGCCCCCCCCCCCCCCCTCACCCCCCCCCCGCTTTCTTAGTCTGGAAAAGGAGAGTGATATGTTTGGTTTCCTCAGACTCTTTTGTGACCATGTTCTTGGTTTTGATTCCCCCGCCGTTTTGCCCCCCCCCCCCCCCCCCAAATAGCAGTAAATCTTCCTGGTGGGCTTGAAACAGCTTGTAGTTTTCATGCCTCACATATCAGAAGTGTGGGTGCCTGCAGTCCAGGGCTGGTCTGATGCCACTCAGGACTCAAATTCTTTCCGAATGTCTGCTCTTCCATCCTTCGTATTTACACTTTTTCTTCATGCTTACTGACCCATGGTCACAAGATAGTGGCTGCTTCTTTAGATTCCAAGTCCAAGACAGATGCAGAAAAAGACAGCAGGAAAGGAATGGGAAAGGTCCAAAGCCTTCTGTCTGCAAGGCTGCACCTTTTCATCTGGGAAGGTGACGCCTCCGGGGCCTGCACCACCACCTAGGTGGCCATGGCCCCCTGGAGTGTAAAGGAGCTTCTCTCAGATGCAGAAAAAGACAGCAGGAAAGGAATGGGAAAGGTCCAAAGCCTTCTGTCTGCAAGGCTTCACCTTTTCATCTGGGAAGGTGACGCCTCCGGGGCCTGCACCACCACCTAGGTGGCCATGGCCCCCTGGAGTGTAAAGGAGCTTCTCTCGTAGAGGAAGGAAAGGGGAAGGGAGCTGTGTAAAGGGCTTTGGTGGAGCAGGTGCCCAGTGTGAACTATCAGGAATGGGCTGCACTTGTGCTGGAAACTCTATCTAGGCCTTGACCCGTCACCCTTGACAGGTTAATTATAACCCTCAAGTTAATGTCTCATAACTTTGTGACCTATGAAATGGGCTGCAAGCTCTAATCTATGGAAAATAGTTAAACTAGCTTATAGCACAGCGTGAAACATCCCAAAGATAACCAGGGCAGCTCCTTTCAACTGACTGCCACCTAGACTGGGTCATGGTGAGCTGGGCAGAGTTGGATTGATGTTGAATATCAAACATGGAAAATGTCTGTACCAAAGTGATCCATCTGATGAAGTTGCAGCTCAGAGACTTTTTATAACAGAACTACAGAATACTGAGGCTGGACAGAGAACGGGCGATGGAGCGGTGGAAGTTCAGCCTCTTCTGTCTGAGTGAGGCAGAGGATTAAGACAACTACCTAGCATTTCAGGCAAGAACGGGAAGTGCTTGCCTTTTTGAGCGTAACCTTTCTGAATCCTCTAGCCTTCCCCAGGCCACCAAAGGTACACGGGGCTCTTCTCATACATTCCCTGGACTTTTGAGTTTTCTCATTTTGGAAGAAAATGCTTCTCAGGAGTTAATGGCGTTAAGAGGCGGCCTGGGCTTCTGGCTGGTAGATCTTCAGCAAAAGCAGATGGCCACAGTGGTATTAAAACTAAAGACTGCAGTAAAGCTTTTAATTGAAAACAATTGGACCCTGCTGGATGGTAATTACCTTGGCTTCTTGCAAATAATATCCCGCCCCTGATGCTGTGAAAGAGAAGCTGAAAGCGAGTGAACGGGATCTGCTGCGTCTGCATCTGATAAGGACGGAGGTCCCCAAACTACTTTCTAGGGTCCTCCAGTAAAAAGAGCTAGAAATGAAGAGAATTTGCCACAGCAAGAATTGTAAAGAATCATTTATAAAGCAACCTAATGGGTCCACGTTTACTTGCAGAAAATTGAAATTCCATCCACCTTCAGGAAAAAAAAAGAAAAGTAATGGTACTGTAAATACTTATTTCTTTTTTCAGTTAATGACAAACCTTGATGAGGAAGATGTCTCATCTGGGTGACTCCCCTCAAGGTGTTTGTGCTGTGACCTGCTACCATGTGTAAGAAGTCGCGGGCATGGGGACACTGGGGCTGAACTGTCACGTTAACCTCCCTCTTAGCTTAAGCTTTCCCCTCCAGAGCCACCACTCGCTCAGGTAACATTTGAGTGTGGACGTCAGATACTCAGGAGGCAGATACACTGTAATGCTCTGACGGACTCAGCCCCGGGGGTCAGGTGCCCATGAAATTTTCACCATAGCTCCCTTCTCGATCCAAATCACAGCAATCTTAGAATGGAGGACTTGGTACAGTGGGGTCAGGACGGCCACGGCTCAGTGGTTTCTGGAAACCACAACCTGAGACTGACTCAGTGGACTGCGTTGGGGGCCACCACATCTCTGTTCTTTCCTGGTCTCGCGGGGATTCTGCTGACCAGCCAGGTGTGAAGACCCTCATCTGTAGCCCCCTCTTGGGCCCTAGCCAGCATCAGGACTTACATTCCTGGTGACCACACACACTAGGAAGAAGACCCCATCTCTGAGCAGTCTTGTCTCACCTTAGTGAGGAGAATTTGGCTTCACAGGGACTCAGGCCAGTTAAGACAGAGTCACTTCATCCTGGTGGTGGTTGTTTGGGTTCCTCACAAATATGGGCTTCCCTCGGCTTGGGGCAGGCACCTAGGAGGATTACTGTCTCCAATCCCTTTGAAGTTAGAGTGACCAAGTGACCTGCAATGACTGATGAAATGCAAGCGGAAGTACAATTTGTCCTTCTGGGTGGGAGCCTAAGGAGCCCACCTGTGGTTCTGCATGACCTCTTCCCTCTGTCCCTGTGACTGGCAACACTCCAGGGGGGGACTGCACTATCAGCCTGGGATTCCAGGGTGAGCTGAGCCCCTGGCCGACCTGCTGTGGACAGGGAGGGTGAGATGCAACCTGTCCTATCTAAGTCAGTCCTCAGCAGAGCTGGTGGATTCCTGAGAGTGACACCTATTTAGTGGTGAGGCCCTACCAGGATGGGACGGAGCAGAGTGAAATCTATAAGTGCAAACTACTGAGCCCCGGGGTGAGGCCTCGGCGCCAGCACGTGTGCTTTAGACCTGGTGTGAAACAAAACCAAAACCTCACCAGCGAAGTGTGTGGCTGTGTTCACGTGAAATGGTTATTAATATGATAAAATGCAAAGCATCGAATTTAGCTTCAAATATAAGTTAATAGTTTAAGGTGCAAAAATAAAACACAAAAAACAAAACGTAAACAAAAAAGGGCAAATGTGTGTAAGAGATGTCTTTTAATAAAGCTCTCTCACCTGTGCTGTGGCAACGCTGCGGGGCTGTCTCTTTCTCATCACACTCTCAGCGTTTCCTGCAGGCTAAGCCGGGCCGCCGTGCCGGTGGGCATCTCTTCGCTACTCGTTGCATTTAATAAGGGTGCAATCCTTAGATTTCCCTGGTCTGATTCTTTCTTGATTTTTCAGAAGCAGCTAGTTGCCATTCATTTCTGGAAGGTTCTTCCTTTTAGAGCAGCCAAGATCCTTTTTCTGTTGGATGCTCTGTTGCCTTTGATGGTTGCAGGCACGTGAGGGCATTCTCTCTTGAGAGGCAGGTGTGTACAACGGACCATAGAAGTCATTGAGTTCTCTCTCCTGCAAAGGGTGGGATTCTCTTCGGCTCATCTAATACATAGCTGGTCTTCACTGTTCTGTGACAGGAGCTTTCTGGGGCCCGAGACAGCCTATTTCTGTACCAAGAGCCCAAGTTTTAGGAAAACTTTCCCTACATTGAAATAGAATTTCTCCCAGTAATTGCAACCCTTTGGGCTGTGGGTCCTTGGAAAATAAGTTTCATCCCTCTTTATGTGACACTTGCTTAATTATTTGAAGACAGTGAGCCTTGTCCTCCGTGAGTTATTTCTTTAGGGCACACTTTCCCATTTTCCCCATCCATTCTTCACACGCTAGAGCATCTAGCCTTTGTACAGTCATTCATTCACTTCATATTTGGCCATGGCTCTTTCCAGGACATGGCCTTCAGAACTCGAGCCTAAGCCATTTAGTGTCTCGTTGGTATAACGCAGTGGCCTTAAAACGGATACTATGGAAGTTCTTCTACTAATGTAGCTCAGAACTGCTAATACAGATTAAAATGATTTTCGAACTAGTGGGCCATATTTCATTTCATTTCTTCTCATGTCTTTATTTGCTGCATGTTTTCCTTCCCTTCATTTCTTCTCTTCCTGTCCTTTCCCCCTTTTTTCTGTTCCTGCCTGTTGGCCACACGTGCTGGGTGATATGCCTGCCGCTGAAGGGAGGGCCTTCACAGACGCCAATGGTTGGACAGGCTACACTGAGAATATCAACTACCGAAGTTCTGGGGACTAA
Source organism: Galeopterus variegatus (assembly GCF_000696425.1). Lineage (NCBI taxonomy): Eukaryota > Metazoa > Chordata > Mammalia > Dermoptera > Cynocephalidae > Galeopterus > Galeopterus variegatus. The sequence goes on from NW_007727173.1 coordinate 380,777, forward strand.
AGAAAGCACAGGGTCAACAGAAAATACATCCTGCTGTAGTGAAATAATGCTTTTCTCTCATATGCACTAAAGCAGGGACAAAGAAGAGTAATAGAGTCCCATGAAGGGACCCAGCTAGGTGGGCCTGGGAGAGCAGATCACTTCTTTGAGCATGGGGGCATGGTCTTAGCAGTATCCCACATGGGACCAAAGACAGTCTGTGCTTTGAATACAATTTTTGAATCATTCTATTCGTCCTATTTAGTACTGAACATTTCAATTTTGGTGACAGTGCCAGAAGATGTGAATGAAGTACTATAAACATACTTCTTGATATTGGACTTTGTTTGAGAAAGATGTAATGGGAAGCAAGTTAGCTTGAAACATCCCACAATTTTTCATGGGCAGTTAAGATAACTACTTGCTGTTGGTATTATGCTATATAATTGTGCAGCGTAATTGTTTCTTGTAGCCCCATAGTATCTGTTCTACTGCATTCTATTTTATAGGTATTTTTAAGGTGTATTTTTTATCGATTTGGCATATACACAGCAATAAGCTGCTGTGGGATTGATTAGGTACTAGAGTGAAGCTGAAACATTTAGTGCATTGATTCTTAATCTATAAAGATGTTTATTTTCAGTTCTGCATATATTTTTTACTATGGTGTAAGTAATGTTAACACTAAAAAGAATATTTGGGCGTGAGTGCGTTCCTAATGTGACATTGAAAGTCGCATGGTTATCGCATGGCGATACTCGCCAGCCAGGTCTAGGCCGATGGTAGGAAACATAAAGCTGTGCCCAAGCATCAGCTTCTAGGCAGGGACTGTGCACATTGCTACCCTTTCCATGCCAGCACAGCACTTGTGACAGTGCAGGGTCATCGTTAGTGCTGGCTGATTGAATGAATCTAGAGGTTATTGTTGAATCTTCCAGGAACGAACACGGTCAAATGATACATTTTTTTTCTACCTTTATTTTCCTTCAGCAGAAATGGGATGATTCTGGTTGCCTCTTTGAGAAGAAGCATCATCCAGTAAGAAGAAATGTTTGTGGGCACCGAGTGCTTGCTAGAGATCTCCCGCAGTTCTCTTTTTGGTCTTCTTTAGTGTTTTATTGATGTTTTTCTAGTGGCTGCTATAATTTATCCATGCTAATGTCTGCCTCTAGACATTGTTTCATTTTGACCGATTCCTGCTTTTCTTTCCATTTTGCTTCCACGGGTACCCAACAGTAATATGTGGGTTAGAGACTGAATTCATTTTGAAGGATAAATGGCAAAAAGAGGATTTTAAAATGGAAGAGAAGCATGTTCTTTGAAATGGCATTAACTTTTCAGAGTACCAGGCTGCCAGTTAGTGCATCAATTCCTAAGTGTTTGAAATGCTCTCATTTTGTGTCCACATTTTCACTTGGTGAGTAAAGATCAGAGCAACGAGGTAGGAAGGACGGATGCAGGGATGACAGGAGGAGAGTAGATCTAGTCTCTCTGTGTCCTGACGAGCTTACAGATGGATGTTGGCTCATAAATGGCTGGAAGAGACTGATTTAGTTCATCGCTGTTAGAGGCAGTTGACGGAAGTAGCCGGGAAACGTTATTCACAGCTCGCTGTAAAGTGAATAATTTAGTCCCTTCCCTCCAACAGAATGAAATCTGTAAAGCCTTTGGGACTCTTTGGATAAAGTGCTCCACAAACATGTCAGATGAGTTTTGGTTTTATTACACAGGAGTCTGGTTAGGATGGAAAATAGGAGTTAAGTTAAACATCAAGATTTATTGCCTGAGGTGAGGGGCCTCTTTTAACATAATTATTTTAAGAAAACAAATATGTGATAAGTCGAAATCATCTGTATGTTACACATTTTATTTGAAATAGCTACATTTTGAGTGCATGTGCAACTCTTTTTTGGGGGTAAATAATTAATACTGTACCTGTAGATTTGCAAAATCCCACATTATCACTTGAATGCAGTGAATTTTACATTTGGTCTCTTGCTAACCCTGTGGTTCGTGGGTCTTACAGGTGTTCACAGCAAGCACACTGCAACAGCCACTGAGCTCTAATGGAACCTGGAAAAGCAGGTGTGTGTGTGTGTGTGTGTGCACGCATGTGTGTGCGTGTGAGTGCATGTGAGTGTGTGCGTGCATGTGTGTGCATGTGTGTGTGCGCATGTGCGTGTGTGCAGATGTGCGCACATGCGTGTGTGTGTGTGTGTGTGTTTGTGTGACTACCACCAGGGGTGGAGAAGGAAGGACAGTGCTGGAGAGGGAACAAAGGGAAAAAGAGAGGAGAGACAATTGGGGTCCTCCAGAGGAATTTGGTCCCCAAGTTCTCCATTGCTTCCTTAAGACGTGGGGCTCAAATTGAATGTGGCGTTGAGTGTTACAGGCACAGTGGGTCACACTGAAGCGCCCACGTACTGTTGAACGGGAAAGGAATACGATGGTGAGCTAACAGAGCACTTTGTGCTCCTTGGATAATGGTGTGATGTGATGTCATCCTAAATAAAAGTGGCCTTCAAAAGAAGACAGGAGAAAAGGCAAATGACACTTAGTGATAGGAGACGTCTTTGAATGAGGTTAGCACCACGGCCTGGTCGTGTAATTCTGAGTGACAAGTAAGAGTTCCTTTCTTTCTTCGTTTCTACTTGTTGTTTTCTTACAGCTGCTGCAGTTGATTGTTAGTGTAATGACCAGAATATGATCTTGGACACTGGAGGAGCATCATAACTGAGGGGTGTTGAGTGTGGGCAAGTGACGGGAAGATTCTGAACCTAAGAGTGGAGCATTTGGATATCTAAATGGGCTCTACCTTTTCCCCTCAGTTTATTTGTTATTAAAGTGATTTTTAGTCTACTACTGTACAGTATATGTTACAAAGTATGTATTATTATATTTTAACATTATTTATATATAATTGTATATTATTATATTTTAATATTATTTATATATAATCCATAATATTATAGCTTATTATTATTTATATATTATTTATTATATGTTTATTATGCATCATAAGACCGGGCATAAAAGGTGGAAACACACTGAGGGTTGCAATCCGTTGCCGGACACGAAAAAAGACAAAAAAAGGAAAAAAAAAAAGGTGGAAACAGTTTCAAACCGTTCAGATGCCCAATTACCAACAGCTCGGGCCCTTTGCCACCTCCCCAGGGTAATGGAACACTCAGACAACATATAAACCCACCACTTTCTTTTGAAGTAATAGTTATTACAAGCAGTTCATTTTATTTACACATAAAGCATGCAGAGTTAAGTGGCACCAGAGTGATTGGTTATTTATGGAAAACACCTTCAACATGTCCCACCATCCCATAATCCCTCAGTGTTATTGTCTCATGAAAGAACCAGGCTCTAGGACCACTGGTCTGGCTTTGGTCTTCGGGGCTCGCGTGCACTGCTCCACGAGATAGCATGTGCGGCACTTAGGATTCTAATTCAGTTAAATGGTTTGAGAGCTACTGGGTGGATTATCCACTGAAGCTTCCGAATTCCAGATGGATAACTTCAGACACGCCGTCGGGTGCTCCATGAATGCCCAACTATGGGTGACTGATCCAGAATGCTGGTTTATCAGCTTTGCATGGTAGCTTTGGTTTAATGCTGGGTAAGAAAACTAATGGTTTGTCCTGACATGCTCAAAAGCAGTTTGCTGCTAAAGCAGGTTTTCTCTTATCCTTGGTCTTTCGAAGAGACAGGCTGTGAATCTTTGCTTGGGTAGTTCATTTGAAACAGGTTGTTAGTCTTTTCATTAAAAGAATATCCTTTTCATTAAAAGAGCAGGTAAAAATAGTTTCCTGAAACGTCTGGTTGGGAGCATTGGCCTCAGGCGCCAACATTCATGGTCACAACGAAGTCAGGCTTAACAACCCCCTCTGTAGTCACGCTAGGGGAAGGCTTTTGAGGAAAAGCATCAAGTGATGTAGTAAAATAGTTGACTGATATGAGAACAAAAGACCAACCTGACGCTACTGTTGTGCAGCTGATGGGATAAGGTGATCGTGGCTGTGATTTCTCCATGGACAATAACTGCTGCTTATTTTTGAATTTGTTATAATAACTGTTGCTCAGCACTTAGAACAATAGAGGGTATGCTGTAGGCAGTAGGAAAATGCTCGGTGAATGAATGAATAAAAAAATCAGAGGTGGAACAACAACAGCGTTCTCTGAGAGGCGCTGCTCATTTCAACGTTAGCCACACACCCGGTGTGGAAAACCGGAAAGAAACTTCCTCTCTATTTTGCCACATGACAGGTGTGGTGGGCAGAGTTCTAAGATGACCCCCAATGACCCACACCCTTGTATAATCCCCTTGTACTGAGCGTGGGTACAGCCTGTAACTTGTTTCTAACCAATACAATGTGGAGAAGGTGTGGGGATTTTTGCAGAAGTGGTTAAGGTCCCTAATCTGTTGACCTTAAATGAATCAAAAGGGAGATTATCCCGTGTGGGCCTTGTTTTGAGAGCCCCCAGCTAAGCCAGAGTGGCCAGCAACCTGCCCTAATGAAAAATGGAAGGGAGCTGGATGTGGGTGTTTGCAGCACGCCTTTCTCAGGATACTTCTTTTACCTGGTGACGTCCCTCACACAAGAAACTTGTTTATGCTGGCAGACTCCCTGTGGCTCTTGTCTGACCCAGGTTCAGTTTACGTCTACCTGACCATCGCTGTTGTGCAGGGAGCCCGACTTGTGTTCTGCCCAGCATCCCGGGGAAAACTTGGCCTAGGGCAGCCTTTCGTTCTTTAAATGGAATGTGCAAATTCATTCCACCACTACAACAGGAAACGAATTCAAAGACTTCTTTACTTAAAAATCCTGAGCAGGGAGGGAGGGTGCAATGAGACAGGAGGATGTCCTCTGTCCCCAGGTCACATGAGCAGGAATAAAGAGCCAGGTAGAGAGAGAGTGGCAACTAGCAGTGCAGATGGTCCCTGACATAGGATGGTTCAACTTGCGATTTTTCAACTGTACCTTGGGTTTGTTGGGTATTAACTGCATTTTTTTTTCCTTTTTGTCTTTTTTCGTGACCGGTAACAGGATCGCAACCCTCGGTGTCGTGCCCGCACCGCGCTCAACCAGTGAGCAGGAACCGGTCTGTATATGGGATCCGAACCCTCGGCGGGAGCACCGCCGTGCTCCCAAGCGCTGCACTCTACTGAGTGCGCCACCGGGCCAGCCCTTAACTGCATTTTTGACATATTTTTGACTTACAATGGGTTTATCAAGATGTAAGCCCATCGTAAATTGAGGAACACCTGGATATATAATGGAGTAGAGTATGGAACACTTTAGGTTCTGGGAAAATGCCTGACTTTTTTGTTTAAAGGAGGTGGTGGGAAAGTGCGGAGTCTAGTCTGCTATGTGGGAGAGATGCCTCTAAGCTCTTATGTCTGGCCACTGGCTAGAGCCATTTGGGTGAGGTGTAGAGCTGGAAACTGTGCCTGGGGTGAATGATCCCTGTTTCTGGTTTGAGAAAGTTAAACTTGTATCCAGAATGAATGTTGAGACAACATGAAATGACAAGAATTCACTACAGGCCTGACTTAATCAGGTTAGCCTCTAAAAGAAATTCTAGGGGTCAGAGGCTGAAGAAACTGGAGGCTGTCTCTCCTGCTGGCCTTGAGGAAACAAGATGACGTGAGCTCTGGGGCTGTAATGAGATGGATTCTGCCAGTGACTGTGTGAACCTGTCAGAGAACCCAAGCCTCCGATGAGACCCCAGCCCTGGCCAACACTTTGATTCCTGAGCAGAGGACTCAGCTAAGCCACGCCCGGACTGCTGACCTGCAGAAACTCTGAGATAATAAATGTGTGTTGTTTTAAGCCACTGAATTGGTGGTGATTTGTTATGTGGCAATGCAGAACTAACACAAAGAGCAACTGCAGGTATTTATAGCATGCTGTGCTGTATTAAAGTGCTGTGTATCTAGTACGTGTTAAGATAGCAGCTAATGCTAATTATGACATGTAACCCATGTTTCCTTTCATGTTAAAATATCATCCTGCATGTAGGATCTTGAACCAAATGAAGATTTCGAGAAGAGATTTTGCTTTCCCTTTCTTGGACTATATGGACAACATTGCAACAGGTAACGTCATTGTCCTCCTTAGACTTCGAAGGACAAATTGGCACATGCAGCGGCCTTAAGAGAGTTTCATAAAACTTCTATCCACTTTCAACAGAATGTCAGTCCCCCATAAAATGTTCACAGTTCTCCATATGTATTTTCTGTAGTTTCAGTCTTGTTCCAGCTGACAGCAATAATCATTAGTAGTTCTAAATTATTCTAAAGGAGCACACTTCAGTGTCATGGGTTTAAATCAACTTTCAATTAAGTATCTCCCTTCAGCTTGACACGTCTTCTTCTTGGATCTTTGCATTTTGTAGCTTGGATCCGAGCTTCCAGACATGGCTATCTTGTGGCTTCTTCTAGATCCTCCTATGTAATGTGAAAGGGATAGGGAAGTTATTTGAATTATTTAGTCTTTATGTTAGCTACTTAAAACAAAAAGTAAGCTTTTGTTTGAGAAGTAGGAAAAAGAGGAAGTAAAAGAAGAGACTAGATAGTGGATTAAGACAGTACGATTTATGCCAATGGGCAACTTATCTTATTTGACAGCAAAATGGAGTTTAAATGAATTATTCTATCCTGATTCTGATAAAGTTTGATAAAAACTTTCTTCTAATTTTAGACATTTTCAGTGTTTGTGTGTAAGAAGTAATCACAGCTCGATGGAAATAAGTGCTGAAGGAGTTGTCAAGAAAGGGATTTGTGTGTAGATTGGCTCTCTCAAATTGCCCCCCTTCTGTTTAGACAGACAAATTAATTTGCACTAATTAGATGCACTGGTGTGAAATTTGGAAGGCGTTAGTGAGGCAGAGACAATTTTCCTGCCCTCCTTTTCCTTTTGGCTGTTTGGATGTTTTGTGTGGAGTGCTCCAGCATGTGTGCTAGGCACCTGGGTTACAGGAGGCCACTGTGGTTCTGGCTGTGGTCTCAGCTTCCCCATTCTTTGATGGCAGCTTCTAAAATGTGTTCTTGCACTTGAAGCTCTAGCGGCAGCTTCATAAGAAGCAGCTTCCCCTTGGGGGTAGTTCTAAATTATTATTGGAGTTCTACTTGCAAGTTCAACCTGGAAAGGCTCTTTCAGACTCTTCAGCAAATTTTAGGCCCCTAATTTCATGTGTTAAATCCTTTACACCTTAAAAAACTCTGAGTAACTTCCACCAAACCTTGATGCATATGCCTGGTGTTGTATATGTACTGAATACTTTTTACTTATGCATTCTCTCTTCTCGATCAGTCTTGCAAGAGAATTACCCATGGTTTAAGCCCTTGTAAAAAACCAGCTTTTGGTTTTGTTAATTATCTTTTTGTATGTCTTTGTTTTTTGTTTCATTATTTTCTGTTCAAACTTTTATTGTTTATTCCCTTCTAATTTTTTAAAAGTTTTATTCTGTTTTTCTTTATATAATTACTTAAGTTGTATACTTGGTCAATTAACTTTCAACCTTTAAAATTTTTTTTTTGTAAAATAAGAATTTAAACCTATAAATTTCTCTTTAAGGATGAGATGGCTGTAACATATGGGTTTTGTTTTGTAATATATTTATTATTATTTAGTTCAGAGTATTTTAAAATTACAGTTATGGTTTCTTCTTTGAGTTAAGAGCTATTTAATAAGGTGTTTTTAACTTTACACATGGGAGGTAAAAATCCTTTTGTTTTTGATTTCTAACTTATTTGAATTGGGCTAGAGATTGTGGTTTGTATAACAAAACATTTTTACAGATGTGTTGAAGCTTGTTTTATGGCCCAGGAACATTTTTATGATTATTTCATATGTGCTTGAAAAAAATTCTGCAGCTTTAAAGAGTAAGTCAGCATTAATTATATTGTTCAAATATCCTATATTTTTTCTGATATCTTTATTACTTGTTCTATCAATTATTTAGAGAGGAATGTTACAATCTTTCTGTATATTGGTAGATCTGTCAATTTCCCTTGAAGTCCTACCATTTAAAAGATATATTTTGCAGTTATATTAATAGGTGCACACAAATTTAAGATTTTTCTATTTTCCTGAAAATAATAATAAAATCAATTATTTTATTATGGTCTAGTGACCCCATTTATCTCTATCAATGCTAATTGCTTTAAAGACTATTTTTTTCTATTGTTAATACCAATTATTTTGGTTATGTATATCTTTTTATTTTCAATTTTTCTGTGTCATTCTGTCTTAGGTATATCTCTACTATACTGTGTATGTTATTTTTTTAAAAAAGAGCCAGTCTGATAAGCTGTGCTTTCTAACAGATGAATTTAATCCATTTACATTTATTGTGATTATTAATATATTTTATTTATTTGTACCATCTTAATTTTGTGCTCTCTATTTGTTCTTCTATTTCTTAGAACTTTTCTTCTTTCTTACTTATTTTTGGATTGACTGGGATTTTCTTCCTTTTCCCTCCTTGTTATATATTTTTTCCTCTACTAGTTGGAAGCAATGAATTATCTTGTAGCGATTTCCCTAAAAAAATTCAAACATGTCTAAGTTAACAAAATCTAAATTTAATTAATATCTGTACTAGCCTCCTAAAGAATCCAAAAATCTTAGATGTGTTAATTCTCCCCTCCCAATTAATATACCATTATCTCTTTAAATATTTCTTTTTCTTTATTGTATTATCTCCTTTAGAAACTTCAATTAGATGTACAAGTGTACTTCAAAAATTTGTGAAAAAATAAAATGAAAAGATAATACTAATCTTTCCATGAACTTTTTGAAGTACACTTGTATGGTAGGCCATCTCACTCTATTACCATATTTCTCAATGCTTTGTTAATATTTTCTTTACCCTCTTTATGTCTCTGTAATTCATTTTGGAATATTTCTTTGAATCTATCTTTCAGTTCACTAATCCTCTCTTCAGAGATGTCTAGGCTTCTGTTTTATTCTGTTCTTTGGGTTTCTAACTTTATTATTTTTACTTTATTTTATTTATTTATTATATTATTTTGTTTTTTACATTTTCCAATTTCACAAGATTTATTTTGTTCTTTTTCAAATCTTTATGATTATTTAGTAGTTTTACATCTTGAGTTTGATATCTTCTTTAATTTCTCCAAACATACTTGATGTTTGCATTTTATATTTCATATTTGATAATTCTCAATTCTACTTTGTGGCTTTGTTTTGGTGTTTATTGCTTCTGTTGATTCTTATTTATGGTGGCTTGTATCCTTGTAAGTATTGCCTGATTTTTTTGTTTGTTTTTAAAAAGATGACTGGTAAGGGGATCTTAACCCTTGACTTGGTGTTGTCAGCACCACGTTCACCCAATGAGCTAATTGGCCATCCCTATATGGGACCCAAACCCATGGCCTTGGTGTTATCAGCACCACACTCTCCCGAGTGAGCCAC
>NW_007727173.1:390867-392682 GCF_000696425.1 Galeopterus variegatus
GAATTGCAAAATACATCACTTGGATATTTATATATTGGAGTTATTTGAGGTGTGGATGTGATGTTCTTGTCTTGGGCCTGTGGACACAAACACTAGGGATCTCAGGGACTACACAAGTAGTGTGAGTTCTGGACCCAAACAGAGTGAGGACCAGAGCAAGGGTAGCAATTGTCAGGGACTTTTTCTTCCTGCATTCAGAACCAATGCTGAAGCAGTCTTTTTATACTGTCTCCTTCTTGTGGGTGTGTTTTATGAAGGTCTTGGTTTTCATTATGTGGTGGTCTCCGATCTGATTTAGTGCCTTATGTGGATCCTAGACTTGCTCTTCTGTTTTCCCTGAACAGCTCCCAAACATTAGCAGATTGTTGCATCTTTATTCTTAGCCCTTGCTTACCTCTTTGTATTCAGGATTTGTCGTCATTTTTGGTATGTGAGAATGTCCTTTAAATTTTTGCCAGGTTAGCTATAAAACAGAATTAAAAATGAATATTTCGTGCATGAGTTTTAATAGTTTTGGAGGCTTTGAGCATATGTCATTGGTTATCAATGAAAATGGAAAGTACTAGGGTCCTACTGAAGGTTAGGTTCACCTGATCCAGGTAATTAGGCTATAACTTCCCTAGAGCATCTATAATGCAGGACCTCATGATGAAAGGAAAGGACACATGCAAGAGTCTTAACTCAAGTTAGAGAACACCAAGGTTTCAGTCACTTTGGTAGAATCAAAACAGGAGGTCCTTGTGCTGTGTTGTTGTTAACGTGGTCTCCTTAGTTACAAGTCTGCTTAGAGAAAATAAAAGGTCATATAACCAAAAATCATCACTGATCAATGGAAGAATGACCTGTCCTCGTGGAAATCCCCTTCCTTCCTTATCATTGCCTTTATTACAGCAGACATTGCTATGCAAATGCATGGAACACGTTTGCAAAGTGAAATTTCCAGTCTTACAGTAGAGGCGGGATTATATGAGGTTGATGAAAGTGATGTTGGAGAGCTATTCAAATCTTGAGGGCAAAGCCCTCAAAAAGTGAGCACCTGAGAGGGCTACACCAGCTAACAAGTAAAGAGTAGAAAGCCGACAAGGACAGTGACATGATAAGTTTCAACAGATCGATGGGAACTTTTGGAAGCACTGATGAAATGTGCTCTGATATTTTTCAAAACTGGGCCTCCNGATGGGAACTTTTGGAAGCACTGATGAAATGTGCTCTGATATTTTTCAAAACTGGGCCTCCTTTTTTGATTGTGCTGAGGAAGTTGAATATAAAATGTAGGATGTCATGCTGTGACACCTCCCCCATCAATACCCGATGCCTTGTTTGTTTAATTATAACCTAAAATGACATTAAATATAAACAAAACAAATTTGTTCCTGCTTCAAGTTCACGATAAAACCCATTTGAATGGTTTTAGTCACTGTGAAATATTGGTTTCTGTTTTAAGTGGATTTACTTAAACTGGCTTTTCTTCTTCTACCAACTTAATGATCATGTGGCTTCTTGTTCAATAAATGATCTGTGGTACAATTCTGGGTGGACTCCTACCAGGGAACTGATGAAGCCCATAGCCATGTGGGGCAAGAGGCCAGGCTGTGCTGGTCTGGATGCCTCTTTTCTTGTCTGTGGTCCAGATTTAGATGATCCTTTTCTCTGTGCTCCATGCACATCTACACCTGGAGAGTCACTGCAGTAAACAAGGACTTCTATGACATTTTAGGGAAAATTCAGAGTCTGCATTGGTAAGTATTCAATACTCATGTTTATTCAGAGTATTAAATTCTTCCTGATGGTGCTTTTGAGGCTGTTCCTCTAATA
>NW_007727173.1:394484-396270 GCF_000696425.1 Galeopterus variegatus
GGGACTGTGCTTTGGGATTTCTATGCAAAGAAAAAGGCTCAAGATGGTAAATTAATTCTTTCCTAAGTGAGGCAATACTATCTAGTACCTAGAGTTGAAGACTTACATTTGGGGGATTTTCTTATCAGCCAAGTGCCATTATTACATTCCTGACTTTTGTGCCTTTCTGCCTGTGCAGCTCCTGTCCGTCAGCCCCTCCACTCTGTCCTCATCTCCCCTTCCAATCCTGCCCATTTGTTACGGCACAACACAGAGCACACCCATTCCCAGGGCACCTACCCAGACTGATGCAAGGGGTCAGTTCTCTCCCCATTTGAACTCTTATTTTCTATGCCCTTCATTTGGCATGTAGATTGCATGTTGGACATGACTATCTGTCTCATATTTTCAGCTAAAATGTAACTTCAACAGAGATAGGAATTTTATTTACACTTCTTTAAATCCCCACCTTGTCAAGCATAAAGGATGTGAAATAAACAGTTACCAGATTGGATTCTGGGACCCACCATTCTAGTCCTGGCTCTGCCACCAACTTGCTCAAGTCACTTTTAACATATCAACCATCCACACTGTTGCACATATATTCTTTAAGTAATTATAATCATAATGATAACAGCAATAGTCAATAACACATACTGAGTTCTTATTGTGTTTCAGTATTGTTCTAAGCATTTAACCTGTGTTAACTAATCTATTCCTTACAATATAGCTATAAAGTAGGTATGGTTTGCATTGGGAAAAATAGAATAATTTGGTCAGGGCACCTCACCTTAGGTCATANTCTTGTTGTTGACATGCTGTAGTAATGGAGAACATTTTCTCTTGTTATTGATGGGAAGAATAATTGATAGCTGGGATTCAAGCCGAGAATGGGTTCTCCAAATAGTGGAAAGCACCACCCAATGCCTTGACCCTTCCCGAGTATGTAGATATTACTCTTTTAATGACCAGTGTGAGAGGCTGCTTAATGGTGAAAAGTGTAGACTCAGGGCCCAGAGAGCCTGCATCTGAATCCAAATTCCTCCACCAGAAGGTGTATAGCTTGGGGAAGTGACTTAACCTCTCTGGGCTTTTATTATCTCATTGCAAAAAGAGTATAATTATTGTCCCAACCTAATAGATTTGTTATGAGGACCAATATAAGCTATGTGGAATATGCTTAGTAAATGTCAATTAAGTGTTTGCTAAAATAAATTGTATGACCACAGGCCCATTACATTGAGAATAAATTAATTCTGAGATTTTAGACATGAAGTTACCAAGAATAGCTGAAAGGAATATGTGTGTGTGTGTGTGTGTGTGTGTGTGTGTGTGTGTGTGTGTGTGTGGCTGAAGATGATTCTGAATTAAGGACCATTCAGTACCATTAAACCTTCCTCAAATGTCAGACTCCAATATTGGCACATAGAAAGTGAAATGAATATTTGCTGGGACTAGAGAATTCTAAATTATTCATGAAGGCTTTGCAATCTTGAATCCTTTAATTCCATCACATCTCTAGTACAAAAGCAAAGCCAATGTTTTCTGGTTATAGATTTTGTAAAATAAAATCCTTCAGCTATGTCAAACTGGTGAAACTATTTTTTTTTAATATAAGGTATCAGCCGCTGTATCTATTGCTTCAATTAAAGCCCACCACTAGAGAAAAACCAGGAGAAACCTAACTCCCTGAAAAAAATCATGAACAGAGGTGTTTTTAATCCCTGGATGTGCTATTAAGCTTGTGGGACTGTGCTTTGGGATTTCTATGCAAAGAAAAAGGCTCAAGATGGTAAATTAATTCTTT
>NW_007727173.1:397184-402033 GCF_000696425.1 Galeopterus variegatus
GGTATGGTTTGCATTGGGAAAAATAGAATAATTTGGTCAGGGCACCTCACCTTAGGTCATATTGGGGGTGGTGCAAGCACATTCTTTGTAAGCAAGTTGTGTGTGGGTGGAGTTAGTGTGCATGGGCTGTGCTGCCACCTGGCTGGTGTTTTACTGCCTCAGGTGTCCACCCCGTGCAGCCATACTCTCAAACCTATGGCTCCAAGGACCTTTTTTGCTGGTTACCTTACTCATAGACCTGCACAAGAGGGATCTGGTGACCCATCCCGTCATGTGAGGGGTCTGGGGACTCAGCCTGGCATGTGAAGAGTTTGTGACCCAATCTGGACAATGGGTTTGAGGGGTCTGTGAGCTCCAGACCAGCCCTAGCTCAACAATTGGCATAGCCAGTGCAGTATTATGGGCTGGTAAAAGAGCTCAACAATTGGCATACTTGGTGGCAGGATTTTGAGCAGGTACAGGAGTTGAAAGCCCTTGGAAGAAGGAGGAAATGTGGCTACTTCTGAACATGTTGTGCCCTTTGGTTGCTCTCCTGTTGACTGAGATCTGGTTACTGCTCACTGTATTGCAAGGCAACATAGACCAGGAACTATGGCAGAGAACCCCTTGGGAAGGGGAGGAAATATGGCTATCCCTGAGCATGTGGTGTTCGTTGGCCACTTTTCTGTTGACTGGAGCCTAGCTGCTGCTCACTACACTGCAAACTGGTTGAAATTTGCAGCAGAAAGCAGAATTGTTGGATGCATGGATGATTATCCTGGAGGATGGCGTGCAGCAACTGGCCACTCCTGCCTCTCACACCAGGGAAGATGACCAACCCAGTGGTGAGTTGGGGGAGATCGTACATCTCCTGGAACGACCTGCTCATTAAAGTGAAGCATGAGCAGCCTATGGGACCTAGGGGTGGATGGTGTAACATGCTCTGGAGACAATATAGTAAACACATGTCACATTTGTCCGAAGACAGAAGGCTTGCAGGGTGCCACTTAAACCCGATGGCTGGCTGGGTGCCGTATAAACCCGAGAAAGCAGATGGCTGGACGGGTGCCATATAAACCTGAGAAAAGAGTGACTGAGTGAATGCAGTTTGAACTGTGGGTGAACGCTGCAGAACTGCCCAAGACTGTGAGTGAATAGCCAGTGTGAACGGAGCTGACTCAGGTAATTTAGGAGCCAGGGATGGGGCAGCTAGATGCTAATAGCCAAGACAGTGAAAAGGCCCTGAGGGCATTTTAGAAGTCTGTGAGAGCACCCCTCCCATCACAGAGGCCTAGGAGAACTGAGCTTCTCCGGAGGACAGACCTGGGGCACTGCTGCCCTCGGCAAACTGCTCACTGCATCCCAGCCGCTCTGGCTGGAGCATTCCTGCCTCAGTACCTCCGAAGAGCAAAAGCTGAAAACCTCGGTGGCATTCATGTTGTGCTAAGTTTGCAGGCCAGCAGTATGTGAGAGCAGTGGAGGCATGGCAGCATCCACCTAGATTTCGGAAGATGTATGAAAAAGCCGGTGGACCCAGGCAGACACTTGCTGCACTGGTGGAGACACTGTGGAGGTCATCTATGGAGCAATGTGGAAAAGAAAAGTGGGGTCAGAGCCCCCACAGAGAACTCCCATTGAGGAAAAGTCTAGTGGAACCATGATGGCGGGACTGCCAGTAAGAGCCCAGAACCGTGGGGCTGCTGGCAGTGTGCAGTGCCATCCTGGAAAAGCTGCAGGCATCAGGGCAGCTCAATGGGCTGCACTTGGCAGAGCTGTAGGAGTGAGGCTGCTCAACACTTTAGGGGTCCAGGTGCCCCAGTGTGCTTAATGTTTGCCCCGTTTGGGTTTTGGATTTTTGGGGGGCCTGTTTTTCCTTTCTATTCCTCCCTTCTGGAATGGGAATGTGTACCCAATGTCTGTCCCACTGTATCTTGGAAGTAGATAAACTTGTTTTTGACTCTTTACATGTTCATGGCTGAAAGGAGTTTTGCCTTTAGTCTCAGATGAAACTTTGAACTTTTGAGTTGGTGCTGCAACAAGCTAAAGACTTTTGGGACTGGGATGGAATGTGTAACATGTGAATGTAAGGGTCATCTATCCTCGCTAAGGGAACACCACAGGAGATTCTGAATGTGTAGATTGTACGGCGAGGGACCCTGAAGGGGTGGATTGTTGGGAAAAATAGAATAATTTGGTCAGGGCCCCTCACCTTAGATCAGGTTGAGGGTGGTGCAAGCACATTCTTTGTAAGCAAGTTGTGTGTGGGCGGAGTTAGTGCACATGGGCAACACCGCTACCTGGCTGGTGTTTTACTGTCTTGGGCATCTGCCCTGTGCAGCCATGCTCTCGAGCCTATGGCTCCAAGAACATTTTTTGCCAGTTACCTTGCTCATAGACCCTGCGTGTGAGGGGTCTGGTGACCCAGCCTGGCATGTGAAGAGCTTGTGACCTAATCTGGACAATGGGCTTGAGGGGTCTGTGAGGGGTCAACAGTTTGTCATCATCATTTTATAGATGGGGAAACTGAGGTACTGAGCAGTTGAGTAACTTGCCCAAGGATGCAGAACCAGTAGTAAGTGACAGTATCATAGTTCAGACCCAGGCAGTTTGGCGTCTCAATTTATTGACTCCAATAACAGGTTATAACCGCTGATTTCGACGTGTTAACTTGGCAAGACTATAGTCCCAGTTATTCGATCAAACACTAGTTCTGCTGCTGTGAAGGGATTTTGCAGGTCTGATTAAAGTCTCCATTCAGTTGGCTTTAAGGGAGATTATCCTGGATAATCTGGGTTGGACTGTCTTGATTTAAAAGCAGGCCTGAGGGGCCGGCCCGGTGGCGCACTGGAGAGTGCACCCAGCTCCCGCCAAGGGTTCGGATCCCACGTGGAGACCGGTTCCCGCTGACTGGCTGAGCGCGGTGCGGGCGCGACACCGAGGGTTGCGATCCCGTTACCGGTCAGTAAAAAAGACAAAAAGGAAAAAATAAAATAAAATAAAATAAAATAAAAATAAAAGCAGGCCTGAGGCCTCCCCAGAAGTAAGAGAAATTCTGCCTGGCTGCCTGTGGAGCCCCACACTGCACACAGTCGTCCTGCCCTGACTCCCTGCCCTTGGGTTTTCGGCTCACCCAGCCAGCCCCAATGATCCCATGAGGCAATTCCTTGTCTCCATCTCTCAATGTGTGTGTCCTGGACTGGTTCTGCTTCCCTGGCTGGACCCTGAGTGAGACACCGTGACACCTACCTCGCTCTAGCATTTGCCTGGAGCTGTCACTCAAGTTTAGGCTACCTCTTTCCTGGAACATATTGCTCCCTTTAGAGGCCGTCCAGCATCCCTTGTGTCTGCTTTGAGAATCCTACGTCCCCTCCAAGGTCTGGCTCAGGTGCCACACCCAGAAAGGATTAGGGCTTTCCCTTCTGGGCTTGCAGCCCGTGTTTCCTGGCACCGAGAGTGCTCTTCTTTGCATGGTAGGCATTTCCATGACCCTCCCACAGTGGATGGGAGCAGTCTGAGGGCAGTGGCTGATCTTGCACCTCCGCCGTCAGAGCCGAGTGGGACAGTGGCTCATGCCGAGGGGTCCATGTTTGTGGATGCCAAGGAGTGACAATGTCTTGGATTACCTTCCTGCTTTTATGGTCATGAGCTTTGCTTTCCTTACTGGGCTGTTCATAAGGCCTTTTAAGCCTGGGAGATAACACAGCTAGCAATTACGATCATGGTAACTAACTGGTGGTATTCACACTAATGATTAACTTGAAAATTTTACCCCTTTAACGGCAATGCTTAACACTTTTTCTCCTACATTGAAATTTACTGCATTTCCCTAAATCTCATAAAGAGTTAATGAGTGAAAGTGTGTTTTACCTGAGCACAGTCATTCATTAGTAGCCTAAATTTGAGTGAGTAAGTGTTCATTCACAGTAACCAGAGGTTATTCTGTATTACAGAAAGTACCGGATCAGAGGACCCTTTCTCCAGAAAATCCAGGCCCCAAGCTCACTGAAGAGTCATTAGGGTGATGTTTGAATTCTTCCTCTCTGTTGTGTCCTTTTCTCCTTTCGTAAGACAAACAAACAGAAAAACAAAACATGACCTCTTCAAGTTTGGTGATTCTGTTCCCTGAAGTAGCAGGTGACACAGGAGGGTGTTCGAAAAGTAGTGAGATCAACCCTACAGCAGAGGCTCAGTGTTGAGAACACTTTGATCGCGTTCCAGGGCAGAGCTGCTGGTTTTGTGGTCCCGGCTCAGGATACGTAAGGCAGGCTCCCTGGGTGGGAGCACGCTTTGTGTGTGTGTGCACATCGCCATTTCCTTCAGGGTGTCACCGTTTCATCAGGGAACTTTGCCATAAGGATGATTGAGTTAAGGCTCTGCTGCAGGGTAGGACAGATCCAGAGGCCACACAATTTTGCTTCAAATGCATATGTCAGCTGTGCCTATTTGTAGAAAATGCAGCTCCGGGCAGCATCTGAGTTTTGATATGACCCGTGCATGCAACCTGTGGACCCCTCACGCAGTCCTTCCAGGGTGACAGGTCTCTCGGGGGGCAGGGGGGTGGGAATGAAACACAAGCTGGTTCAGAGTTTGAGGAAGAAAGTTCAATTCAGTGATTTTCTTGTAAAGTCGAAGAAACCAAGTGCTTTTGATTCTCCTATCTACCCTGCACGTATGTACATCAATGTAGGTTTGTGTGCACATGTGCACAAGTTTAATAGCCAAAGATGTGATTGTTTGATTATGATTTCAATTCTTGTATTTTTAAGGCATAACTCATTTTCAACTTTCATAAGAATAATCTGTGAATTATTTTTTTAATCATTGGAGAAAGAAATGATATTCCTTAATAATGTTCTAAAAACAGAGGTGG
>NW_007727173.1:403589-405073 GCF_000696425.1 Galeopterus variegatus
TGGCCAAACCCGAAGTGAAAGCCCCCCCATCACTGACTAGCTCCGTGGTGCAGGGCAGGTCCCTCAGCCTCTCAGCTCCTCCGTTTCTTCATCGTGACATCAGGTCTAAGGTCAGCCTCCATAGTCTGACATGCAGCAGGCGTTTAATAAGGGTTATCATCACCTACTAGAAGCTGCCTCCAGGAAAGTCGCACACCTGGTCACTGATGGGCGATTGCACTCTTCTGATGGACAGTAGCTGTTTTCATATTTATGTGATTCTGCTGGGAAAACATTCAATTGCTCAGAAGGCTTGAAGGATTTCACNCATATTTATGTGATTCTGCTGGGAAAACATTCAATTGCTCAGAAGGCTTGAAGGATTTCACCGGGAGAAAAATAACAGTGGGACTGAGTGTCGTGTTAATCTGTCCCTTAAAATGGAAAGCTATATTCAATTTCTGGAAATGTCAATCACATCATTTCTTTATTCTACCTATTCAGTGTGGCATGAAGTGCTCACAGTTTGGCAGGAGAGACAGACACTCAGCAAACAGCAGAAATCGTGCCTGCTTCATTGGACCAAGTGTCCTCAGGATTTGGTGGTGGACAAGTAAGTGGCGGGGAGGCTTCCGTGGTCACCCTACTACGGAGCTATCTTGAAGGAGATCTAGGGATTTGCCTGGGAGAGGTGGGAAGGTAGGGGTGTTAGGAGGAGGAATATTTTTTGTAAGTTCCAAAGGTCACAGCACCGACCCAGGGCAGCCTTATGTATTGGTTCTCTTCAAAGGTGCGATGATGGGAGTATCAGGTGTTCCTACTGAGGTTCGGCAGGTGAATCAGAGCCCTGTGCTCAGAGCCACAGGTGGGGGGGATCAGAGCTTTTCTTCTGGTCACAATGGCACCCAGTGAACCACAGCTCCTGTTTGCAGGTGCAGGGGCCACTTACACAGCTGGGGGTGCTGAGACCAGCTCTCTCTCCTCATCAAGCCCTGTGCCCACCTGGAGGAAGAGCCAGCCCCACGTGGGTCTTGATGAAAGAGGCCCCCAGGGAGCAGATGCCTGGTGGGTCTTTTCTCAACAATTCCCAAGTAAAAGGTNAGAGGCCCCCAGGGAGCAGATGCCTGGTGGGTCTTTTCTCAACAATTCCCAAGTAAAAGGTCTATTTGTGGTGACCCTGTGACTCCAGACTGGCTTGGGATCAGAGACATCCCACCTGCTATGCAGGCAGCAGTGGAGTTCATGTCAGGTTACTGTGTTCTGGGGTTTGTGGAGTGACTTATGTCAAACCTAAAATCAGGAGAGCATTCCACATCATTCTACTGCTAGGAGGGGAATAAATAGCTAATTTGCCTTTTATAGACTGTATTAATCCTTTTCCATGCCTTGTAAAAGAATCCCCCAAACTGGGTAATTTCTAAGAAATGCTATTTACTGCTAAGTGTTTCAGAGGCTGGGAAGTCCAAAGTCCAGAGAACACATCTGGTGTGAAGTCCTGTTGGTGG
>NW_007727173.1:405754-407832 GCF_000696425.1 Galeopterus variegatus
TTACTCCATGAATGGGTCAATCCATTCACTAGGGCACAGTCCTCACAATCTAATCACATCTTTAAGGCCCCTCCTTTCAATGACCATAATAGGTTTTCTCCATCCTCTCCACATTGTCACAAGTGGGGATTAAGTTTCAGTGAGATTTGGGGGACATTCAATCCATAGCATGGACCAACATTAGTTTTCAAATCTCAGATTACTTTTTCTTTATTTTTTCTTCCTATCTTGATTGAATAATCTTTAGAAAAGAAGATCTACTGAAAACCAAACATTTAATATTAACTTAGGCTTGTAAGGCAGCAATGGCCCAATGTCACATTTGGAGTTCACTGAGGAGTTATGATATTTCTTAGCAGAATGAAAACAAATTTAACTTGTCTAATTTATTGAAGATGAAACCCTGCAAAATGTACTTGGCACCTTAATAAAACATGGATGTTACAGAGTGGATCTTTTCAAAACCCCACAACCACGTGCATGTTGTTTCAAATGAATCTGTTCTCTCAGTAACTGGGGCTAGGCTAGCAAATCTTCCCTTTCACTGTTTCCAGCTGAGTTTAGAGAAAGACGGTGTGACTACAGTTGTCCTTTTGTGGGCCGTTATAGCACCCCTTGCTTTTCCAGCATTTATTGGACTCTTGTGTGTACTATATGCCACTACTGTGTTAAGTGCCTTTTTATTTAGAATGAATGCCTATTTATTCTGTCATCTAATTTTCACAAACACCGTACAAGGCAGATACTATTATTACTCCCACTTCCCAGATGCATAAACCAGGGCTGGAAGAGATTATGTGAGGTGTTCATGGTGAGAGGCAGCTAGCACGGGGGTGAATTCAAACCCAGGCAGGCTGACTCCAGAGCACATAGCCTAAGCCCCTGTTCTGCTTGACAAGTTCTCCTCCTAGACTGTAAGCTCCATGCCTATCACAGCATGTAGATAACAGCAAATGTTGGTTGAATGGAATTGAATTGAACTACAAAGTGTTTTACTTCTGGGCCCAGATGATGAGCGTGCATTGGTGGTTCTCATCTGGGGCCTTTTTGCCTCCAGGGATGTTTGGCAATGTATGGAGCCATTTCGGGTTGTCCCAGGTGTGTGTGTGTTGGGGTGCACTACTGGCATTTAGTGGGTAGAGGCCAGGGGTGCAGCTAAATGTCCTGCAATGCACAGGATGGCTCCTTACAATAAAAAATTGCTGACTGAAAATGTCAACAGTGCTGAGGTTGAGAAGTCCTGGTATACATCATTTCGGTAACTTTTTGTGAATACTAAGGCAAGATCAACTCCAACGACTACAGCAGCAAAAAGTTCACGCTTATCACATTTTCTAAGGAGGTTTTGAGTGTTTTCATTGTGGAATCTCTCTTATGAGCAGTTGCCAGGTGTATTAGTCCATCTCTGTTGCTTATAACAAAATGCCTGGAACTGGGTAATTTATACGAAAATGAAATTTATTGCTTATAGTATCAGAGAGTGGGAAGTCCAAAGTCTAGGGAACACAACTGGTGAAGGCCTTGTTGGTGGCAACAGTGACCCAGGGGTCTCACATGGCAGAACAGTGAAGCTGACAGAGAGAGATAGCTCCTCATGTGCTCTCCCTTTAAAGCCCTCAGAACCACACCCGACCACCATTATTAATCCATTCACTATGGCATGGTTCTCACAATCTAATCACCTCTTCAAGGCCCCACCCTTCAATTACCATAATAGCATTTCCCACCCTCAATGGTTAGAGTGGGGATTAAGCTTCAATGACTTTGGTGGGGGGGGGGCATTCAACCCCCTGTACCAGGTATTGTTAAAAATCAAGAATTGTCTTTGTCATTCTCCCCAAAAAGAAAATAATCAAGATGTAGATTGATACCTGGTGTGGAAATGATGTCAGAGATAGGGAAAGAATTCGAGGGCAGAGTCACAGTAGACTGTGAGAACAAGTTTACTATAACAGATAAGAAATACAAGTTCCACAGAGAGAGTGCGGCACAGCTCCAGAGACTGAGCAGGGCCCCCACCACGTCTAGCACAAAATTTAGTTTAGTACAGACATCAAGTCTAACACAAAAGCAGGAAA
>NW_007727173.1:408632-420832 GCF_000696425.1 Galeopterus variegatus
GGGAGCGCCGCCGCACTCCCAAGTGGTGCACTGTAGCAGTGCACCACCGGGCCAGCCCCAACATTTAGTCTTGTACATGCTCAGTCAGTCTCTTCTTGGAGCATGTTCATTGGTCAGACCCCACCACATGCACTAGGCAAATTCAAGAATGTTCTGTGCTCTCTATTGCCCAGCCCCTGGAATCGCATAAGCCAGACCCTTGTGGTCTCATTTTCCCCATGTTGGTGCTGAAAATAGGTCTAACTGGCAATAGTAACTCTCCTCTAGGGGAGAGCCCAGAGGAGGGGTCCCCAGACCTCAGGGAATGGCTGGAAACCCAGAGGCCTGTCCTGAAACCTGAACCCAGGGAAACTGAGCACCTCCTATATCAGAAATACTGTGCCAACCAGAGACGTGAGATTTTGTTCAGGGCTTATGCATTGTGAACTTTGTCTAAGTTTTTTTTTTTTGTTGTTTGGTATAGCTTAAAGACCTTAAAGAAAAGCATACAAGTATACTTCCAGCATGTCTGCTTCTTGAATAGCATATTTATAAACAGGGGCCAACTGAATCAAACTAGCTACATGCCTGTAGAGTCACCAAACATAGTAAAATTGCCAGTAAATTTTGTATGCACTTACTGTTGGGAAAATATAATGAAAATGGTAAGGGCCCCTTGGATGTTCGGAGTCTTGCTGAGCATCTGAGGTGGGCATGCACGTGCACACGGGTGTTCCTCATTGTCTAATGTGATTGTGCATGTGCATCCGGGTTTTTTTTTTTTTTTTTGGATTATGGACTTGAGTATAAAAGGACTAATGGCGCAGATGCATGAAGCTTCCAGAGGACTCTCCGGGGAAGTCATATTAGGTTGACTGTTCCTAGTTCTGAATAAAGCCTATTATTTCTTCACCCACGGCTCCAAGGACCTTTTCCTGTTACCTAGCTCGTAGACCTGCGTGTGAAGGGTTTGTGACCCAGTCTGGACAATGGGCTGGAGGGGTCTGTGAGACCAAGCCCTAGCTCTATACTTACATTCACTTGGAATGATAAAAATAGATGTTACTGTTGTTTGTTTATTAGTGTTTGACTAGAATAAAATATGGTAAATTCAGGACAGTGGCTTTTTATTTTTTAATTTTGATACTTTCAGTGAGAAGCTTAAGTGATGGTATTTGCTGTTACATTTGTGGTTTATCCATGTTACTCTCAAATGACGTTTTATACCATTGTAAACAGTCTTATAAATAATGCCTTCTAAATAAATATCTTCTTGTAACAAACTGTGATATCTACTTCTTAGTGAAAAAAGCAAAACCAGAAATCCCTAATGTTTTATTACTTTATTTTTCCAACCCCTAATAAGTTGAACAGGTAGATGATATTTGCTCCAAACATACATTCTGGAGTTTCAGGAACGGTGCTGTGGTCTTTAAGTGCACTTGTGGTTCCTCGGTCATGGGTCCTCTGTAGTCTTTGCAGGCATAGAGCACAAAGGGTGGCTCATAAGTCATTCAATGCCTGTTGGCCAACCAATTTCTGCTACTAACTGGATTAATTTCTGGCTTAATCATGTCAAGTCTAAAAATTACACATCAAAAGTTAAATAGACACATGTTTAATTATGGTATTAAAATAATAACTTTTTAGATTTTGTCCAAAATTGTTAATCTGTATGATTGGATTTTAAGATGGAGTTTGCAAAACCACTACTGTAGAAGTCAGATCCCAGAGCAGACACGAGACAAGTATCTATATGCAGAATTTACAGCAGAAAACTTTGCAAAAGGATTCTGTGAGTCTTGGACTTCAGAACTAGATAGAAGGTCTAAAAGGGGCAGAGGGGGGATTCGTGAAAATTTGTGAGGAGATGCATCTTGAAAATGCTGTTGCTGTGTTGGGAACAAGCAGTGGGGAGAGGTCTGGAGGAGCCACACCCGTCATCTCTGGCCTAGCAGGGCTTTCCAGCAGCTGTCCCAGATACCGTGGGATGTGTTCCTTACAACTGGGAGATGTAGAGGCCTGATGCGTGACTCCTGCTCGAGAAAGATTAACGTGGGCTCTAGCAAAAGTACAAAGATGTCTGGGGTTGTTCTGCACTCCCAGAAGTTTCTGGAGTAGGGGATGTATCAGTGTCTCCTGATCCAAATATGAGCCACATGAGACCGCTCGTGTGGGACCTTCTTGGGTCCCATCCAAGAGTGTCACCTAGAAGGATGGAGGGACCCCAACAACAAAGAGCTGAGAGGGATGCTGCATTTCTAGGGGGCGGGGAAGGATCTGAAGACACTGCCCAGAATCAAGCTGCATTCAACTGGGTCGACAGATTTCAAGAGAGCTGTCCCCACTCGTGGGAACTCAAAGAACACCGTAAGGCCTCCATGAAAGCATAAAACCACTCAATCTAGGTAAAAATTGCCCACCCCTTCTGCAGACTCTCCCACGTCCGAGATAGCAATTAATCATTGCGCATGGAAGTGAGGAAAAGGGAGGAGGAGCAGGAACTAATCATGGCTTCAGTATTAGAGAGGCAGGGGAAGGAATTCTATCCTTGGAAATAAAGATTAAAGCATTTGATTACTATCTTCAAGTAGACTCTCAAATTTCTGATATGAAATTGTGTTTGTGACTTAAAGGGGCCATGAGACTGTTGATTACCTAACAGCTGCTTGTTTCTATCCAGGGGCAGGTAAGTTTAGTCCCACTGAATGAATTTTAAAGACACAGTGGAAGACCGAAATAAAAATGAATTTGGGGTACATCCCATGAGTCTGCATTCCATACATTGTTTAGAGCAGTAACATTCTTTTATCAACACACTTCAAAGTATTGTGCTTTACTTATCCCATCTCTGAAAAGTGTGTGTTTAATTTTGGTTTTAAATGCATGGACATTAACTACCCTAACCTGATTATTATGCAACATATGTAAGTATCCCACACCCTTATCCAGCCAGAGGGCAACTGCCCATCACCAAATTTGTTCTGGGCTCCATGAGGAGTCTTTCGTCACCCTGTACATAAGCACCTCATTATCTGTTTTACCTAAAGGGAATGTTTGTTCCTTGCAAACAAATGAAGCTAAACTAAAATGTGCTAAAGGAAGGAAACCTTTGCATCTGTTTGGAGAAGAAATTAAAAGCAAATTGACTTCTGAGGTATGTAGTGTTGGTTCGAGGTTTTGTTTGCTTGTTGGTATTTTGCTAGAAACCTAAATGAAAGGCAAAGTTGGTTTTAAAAGATGACTTATTACTAATTCAAAGTGTTTGGAAACCTTTTTCTGTTTTCATCTCTCCCTAAGGCATAAGGCGTTTCTGGTGCCTCATATAGGCTCTGGTGGGGCTGAGAAACTCATCCAAGCTTACTGTTTGAGGACTGTTGGCCAGGTAATTATGCTAAATCTAGTGGGACATCTGGATACTTCCCAAAAGGCCAAGATTTGTTCTTGGGGCTATCATGATGCTATAATTTAAACAACCCATTACACCGTTCATGGCAATTTTCCCCTTTTACACCTGAAGTGGAGCAGTGGCCACGCAAGTGTCAAATATAATCAGATGTCAAACTATGATCAGCATTCTAAAGTTCCTGTGGCTCAGATTTATGCCTAGACCTCCTGGGCTTCCCTAGTTAATGTATAACACCTGATGTCATAATCACACATCTCTTAATCTGTAGGTCAAGTGAGAGATAGCCTGGTGACATGGGGTGTGAGGCTTAGGTAAGACCCATCCCTCAACGTTTATCTTACATGTCTGTGGCCAGTACCAGAATTCCATTCAATACATCATCTGTCTCTCATATAATGAATGAATTAATAACTTTATATATTCATTCAACTAAAATTTACTATGCGTCAAACACTGCAGGAGGTACTGGTAAGGGAAGTGGGGAGGTATAGAGCGGAGAGATAAAAATGAAAATGGGACTTCAAAAAGTTCATGGAAAATGTAATTAAAAGATAAAAAAAAAAAAAAAACCAAACTATTTCTCAGCATAAGTTTCATCAAGTTCAAGAGACTTTTGTAAGCAATGATACCAGCCGTTTAGACCTGGAAATACACCCGCATTAATGCAGTCTTTTTTATATTATTAACTGAAGAAAAATGGTTGCCCTTTGTAGTGGATTGAATTATGTCCCCCCAAAACTCATTGAAGCTTGAATTGTGTTCCCCAAGTTTTATGTATTAGAAACTTGGCCCCCACTGTGACTGTTAAGAGGGTGGGAAATCCTATTATGGTAATTGAAAGGTGGAGCATTGAAGAGGTGATTGGATTCATGTAGTAGTGAATGGATTAATAATGGTGGTCAGGGGCGTGGTTCTGAGAGCTTTAGAAGAGGAGAGAGGAGACTGTCTCTCTCTGCTCTCTCAGCTCTCTCTGCTTCCACCATCTTGCAATGTGAGATCCCTGAGTCATTGTTGCCACCACCAGATGGACTTTGGACTTCTCAGCCTCAGAAACTGTAAGCAATAAATTTCGTTTTCTTTATAAATCACCCAGTTCAGTGTACTCTGTTATGAGCAACAAAAATGGACTAATACACCCTTTAAAGATTTTTTTAAGATTGGGAAACAAAAGGAAGTCAGAAAGAATCAAATCAGGACTGTAAGGTGGATTCCTAATGATTTCCCCTTGAAGCTCTTGCAAAATTGCCCTTGTTTGATGAGAGGAATGTGCAGGAGCATTGTTGTGGTGCAGAAGGACTCTGGTGAAGTTTTCCCAGGTGTTTTTTTGCTAAATTTTTGGCTTACTTTCTCAAAACACTCTCTTAATAAGCAAATGTTATTGTTCCTTGGCCCTCCAGAAAGTCAACAAGCAATATGCGTTGAAAAACTGTGCTCAGGACCTTTGCTCTTGACTGGTCCACTTTTGCTTTGACTGGACTACTTTTACCTCTTGGTAGCCATGGCTTTGTTTGTGCTTTGTCTTCAGGATTGTACTGGTAAATCCACGTTTCATCTCCTGTTACAATTACTTAAAGAAATGCTTCAAGATTCTGATTCCACTTGTTCAAAATTTCCATTGAAAGCTCTGCTCTTGTCTGCAGCTGATCTGGGCACAACAGTGTTGGCACCCATTGAGTGGAAAATTTGCTTAACTGTAACTTTTCAGTCAGAATTGTGCAAGTTGAACCAATTGAGATGTCTGTGGTGTTGGCTGTTGTTTATGCTGTTAATCATCAGTCTGTTCAATTAGGGCATGAACAAAGTTAACTTTTCCCTCCCACATTAGTGTAGCTGGTTTGCCACTAAAGCCTTCATCTTCAATACCATCTTGTACCTTCTTAAAATGTGTTATCCATTTGTAAATTGCTGTATTCTTTGCACTGTTCCCATAAGCTTTTTGTAAATCATCACTAATTTTACCATTCTTTCACTTAAGTTTTGCTGTAAATTTGATGATTGTTTTGCTTCAATTTTAGCAGAATTCATTTTGCTCTGGTAGTGGCTCTTTTCACACTGATGTTTTATCCTTCTTAGTGCCTCAAATTAGATCCTGTTTAGACATGTTATAATACATTAGTATGAGTTTATTTTGTTGCAAAAATTTTGAAATCCATACATAATTTTTTCATAATATGCATTTTCCATGAACTTGTTGAAGACTTCCTGTATGAATCTAGTCATAGAAGCATGAACAATATTCCAGGCTTGGGAAAAAGTCTGAGATGGTAGTTTTGGCCAGATGCAGACGGCTTTACAAGGAATCTTGGAATGTAGGTCTTGAGGGGTTGATCACAGCCAGATAATAAAAAGTCTTCCATGCTCTACCAGTCAGGGAATCATCAGGAAAAGAGGAATCACACTAGGTATTTCAAAGAGGGAGTTTAATATAGGGGATTGATCTAATAGGAATTGACATTAAAGAGCCCAAAGGGAACACCGAGGTAATGCTGACATACAGCTGCAGGAAGCAGGTGTTACCCTAAGGGCTGGGAGGACAAGGGAAGAGATGGAGTTTTCAGAACCTAGAACTTGGAGAGAGGGCTCTACATAGGTGGGGCTCAGGCTTCTGAGGAGGGATCATGATGCAGCTGCTTCTAGGACAAGAAGCAAACAGGAGAAAGGAAGTTCCTTTTCCTTCACTACTTGTCTTATAGTTTCTTTCTCGTGTCTTCTAGACACTGAACAGAACCTAATAGGAGGCAGCTAGCAAAAGAGTCTGGGAAATGTGGGGTACAGAGTCACAGTGCAACATCACAGGAG
The DNA here is from genome assembly GCF_000696425.1 of Galeopterus variegatus. Taxonomy (NCBI): domain Eukaryota; kingdom Metazoa; phylum Chordata; class Mammalia; order Dermoptera; family Cynocephalidae; genus Galeopterus; species Galeopterus variegatus. The sequence goes on from NW_007727173.1 coordinate 414,820, forward strand.
AGTTTAAAATGGTAGATTTGGAACTGAGAACCATTAGCAAAGTAAACAGCCCTAAGGGGATAGAAAAGCTTTAGGAATTATCTTGTAGAAAGTGGCATACATGAAAAGTTTTTAAGCAAGTGTGAGAGAAAACCTTGGCACAGGTACAGAAGTCAGTGTGACTGAGGGATGAGACCCTAAGATAGGGAGTCTAGGTCAGAAGCTGTGGCAGATTGCATTGTTCAACACACAATATTCTCCCATCTGCAAACTCTTCTTGCATTGTGACTTTGCCACTTCTCCAATTAAAAGGTGGCATCTATTCTCCCTCCTTGACAATTGGGTGGGTTTATGACTATAGTGGAAGTGACTTATGAGGTTAGGCAGTGAGAGCCTCTATAGTTCCTTCCTAGTGTTCCTTAGGATGCCTGGTTTCAGAACTGGCCACCATACTGTGAGGAAGCGCAAGTAGCAACAGAAAAGACCAGGTGGGGTTGTTCCAGAAGACAACCAGGATCGGCCTTCAGATATGAGTCAGTAAGCAGTCAGACGGCTGCTGTACCCACACATCAAGTTAACCCGCTCTTTGAGTCTTCCTAGCTGAGACCTCATAGAATCTATGATCGTAATAAAAGGGCTGCTGTTTTATGCCACTAAGTTTGGGATTGTTTGTTAAGTAGCAATGGTAAATGAAAGAGAAGCTATGACTGTAGTATCTTTAAGAGAGGATGAAGACATGCTACCAGGCAATGACAAAGTAGATGAAAAAAGGGGAGAAATGAAAGATAATTTTGAATGTAGAATGGGTAAGATTTGGTGGCTGTTGATGTTGTTAGCTGATAGGAAATATCAAAAAAGGAATGGGTTGCGGCAGAGTGGTGGGGCAAGAAACGTTTATCCACTTTTTTTTGGAGGTGGTGGAGACACACTATTTTGTTTCAGAAGAAAAAAATCAAGATAGCAAAGAGTAAGTTTAGTTCTGGATAGGTAGCACAGGAGGTGTGTGTGGTGGGAATGCCTGATAAGTGTTCGAATATGGGTCTGGAGTGCAGGAGAGAGGCAAGGTATAAATATTGGAGTCATTGTGGATGGAAGGTAAATGAGCTCATCTCAGAAAGAAGAGGATGAGAAGAAAAGAGGGGTAAGGACATAATCTGGGCAAGGAACAATCAGAGAGTTAAGAGGAGAACTGGAAACTTGCTGAAATCACTGATAAAGAGAACTTCAGGGATGATAGAATTGCAAAAAGTGCCAAATTCTGAAAAGAAGAGGTGAGAATAAGAAGACTTCCTAGGGCTGCCATAATGAAGTACCACAAACCGGGCAGCTTAAAACAACAGAAACTTACTTTCCTACCATTATGGAGGCCAGAAGTCCATAATCAAGGTGTCAGCAGGGCCACACTCCCTCTGAAAGCTCTTGGGAACAACCCTTCCCTGCCTCTTCTAGCTCCTGGTGGAGCCCTCAGTCTTTGGTGTTGACTTGCAGATGCACCACTCCAGTCTCTGCCTCCATGGTCCCATGGCATTCTCCCTGTGTGTCTGTTTCTTCTTTTCTTATAAGGATATCAGTCATATTGGATTAGGGCCCACCCTAATGACCTCACCTAACTTGATGACATCTGCAATGACCCTAATTCCAAATTAGGTCACAGTCACGGGTTCTGGGTGGATGTGAATGTTTGGAGGACACTATTCAGCCCAGTGCAAGGTCATCTTCAGAGACGGTTAGAGAGCAGTTTCAGTGACTGGTGTGGTGAGTGCAGGTTGCACTGGGTGGATAGGGGTAGGACACAAGGCATGGGAGTGACTCTGTGAAGCTGCTGGTGAGTGAGAGAAGAGCAGTGACAGCCTAGGGAGGCAGGCAAGGGGTCTTCCTTTTTCTTTTCCTCTGGACAGGAGCAACCAGGGCAAGTTTGTAGGCCAGGGAAAGGATCTGGTCACCAGAGAAGCAGTCGCAGTGTGAGCATGGGGAAGGACAATGGGTTGATCCAGGCCTCGGAGAGGGAGGACATCATGGGATTGGCTCAAGGTTGGAGGAGGTGACCTGGAAGGAGGAGGATCTGTAGCCCTGGATGGAGATGTCAGCCAGTGCCCATGCGGCCATCGGACCAAGGAGCAGGTGGCACCAGACAGGCTGCAGTCACTCGGGAGCTGCTCTTTTCTCCCCCGCTCTGTGGGTCTAGGTCTGTTTCACTGCGCTCTTATTTTAAAGGTAACTGAAAACATATTCCCACCATCTGGCTCCTCAAAGACTTTGCAGCTCTCTGGCTTGTTTCAGAAGCTGTGATTAAGCAGTCAGTGCCATTTCCAGGGCTGGTGTCAGCCCTGCTAACAATAAGCACCCCCAGGGGTCCCTGCAGGAGGTCCTGGAACATCGTGAAGCAAGTCGACTCTTGTCAAGCCCAGAGCTTTATTTACTTTGGGGTGGGGTCATAGATTCAGAGTCCTGTGCAGAGGAAGTTGAGTGTCACCCGAGGAGCTGCTGGCACGAGCTGCTGTCTCGGTACTCTGGGCCACATGCACTGACGTTCCACGTGAAGCACAATGTTTGCTGTCTTTCAGGGTGACGGCGTTGGGGGTTCTCAGGGAGTCAATTTTCTCACCCTCTGAATTCTGAGCTAATGGAGAAAGACAGAGAATTCAGAGAAGAGTCAAATTTGCTCTTTGCTGGAAAAACTGGATGGAATGGGGCTTATTCGTGACAACAGAATGAGCTTTCTGGTCCTTTTCTCAACTGAGCTCCCGACTGAGTGTGTGGGCCCCACAGAGGGACAGGGCCTGCCGTGGGGACCTTACTGTCTGAGGGGGTGGAGCACAGAAGGAAGCCCGGGAGAGCCCAGGAAGGTCCCTCATGAGCAGCTTCCTACAGGTGCTGGAGCCCGGCTCTCAGAGGCACAAGGATGGGGCTTGTCAGGCTCTTGGTCCCCACTGTGCATGTATCTTTGTCCCCGCCTCAGGGAAGGGATGGCGAGAAGGCAGCCGCTGCTTCCCCAGTAGCCCTGAGAGGGTGCAAGTGTTTGTTGGTGGAGGTTCTAGTTCTGTGGTTGGCAGGGAGTAGGGGAGGGACGGTTCCCCTTACGTACACCCTGCTGTTGAATATACATCACGAGGTATTTTTCCATTTGAACCTTTTTTTTTTTTTAGCTAACACCCATGACCTGTGGAAGACTTCATTTTCTTGGGAGAAAGTACGGCAGTGGTGAAGAAAGCCCTGCGGTTCAGAGTGGAGCAGCTGGCTTCATCTTCTGGACTTGCCCTATGCTGTGCTAGGCAGCGGGACTGTGGGCGTTACTCACCTCTCTAGGCCACAGATCCCCTAAAATGAAGATAAGAGTACTCTGTTTGGAGAACGTGTATAACTAGATACTTACTGAGTTAGGACAGGCTAGGTCATGCTGCAGCAACACCTCCAAGCTCAGGGGCCTGTTTCTTTCTCTCTCACGTGTCATCTGCTGCTGGCCTGGGTGGCTCTCCAGCGCAGCTGTCTTCCACGTGGTGTCCCAGGGACACAGGCTGCTTCAGTCTCGAGGCTTCCCTCTTCCCACATGCTTCTGTGATGACTGTGGCAGAGATCACGGCCATCCTCACGGGCAGTGCATTGCTGGAGCTGGGCGAAGTCCTCTGCAAGCGTGGGCCGGGAAGCGTCCTCCTCCTGCATGTCCGTGTCATCCCCACGTGAGGAGCACCAGGGCCTCCACCCCAGCACGTGTCCTTTTCTCCAGGTGCCCATCTATTTGTTTAAAAACTGACGCTGGTCCTTCAAACCGAGCAGAGCTGAGCAGCTGGGGGCTCTCTGCTGTGGGTGCAGCTGTGAAGCAGCCACATCTCCTGTGTGTGATTCTCACCCATGCAGGGAATCCTGCCCACAACCTCAGTGTGCAGGGCCATCGCATTTCCTTGAGTTTCCTAGACAGTACTGGGTTCAAATATTTAGCCCCCCCCCCAGTTTTCTAATATCCTAGAGCCCTTAGAATCTGTTTCATGTAATTTAGAAGTTAATTATATCCTGTCTTTTTTGTTCTCTAATTGTTTTGTTCAATGGGTTAGTCTTGCCTTTTTGTTGCTATAACATTTTTTGAGAGCAAGGTCCATCTTCCCCAAAGTATTCAGCTAACATTTTTGGGAATCCCACAGTGAGGATATAGTTCCCAACCTCATGAAACATGTAATCTGGTGGAGAACAAATCTGTGAGTTAATCACTTGGTTGAATATGATAAAGCTGTTGTGTGTGGTGTGAGCCAACCATCATGGGGATTTGGGAAGAAGGAGCTTGACTTTATGCTGGAAGGTTGGGTCCATATCTCCCTAGAGAGGAGAGCAGTATTACGGTGGTGGCGTAGAGATTAGATTAGGAATGACGATGATTTTCAAAGGCTGGAATGGATGTTGGGGGAGGAAAGGATGTTATTCTATGAAGAAGAAATGGCTCATGCAAAGAAATCCAGGGGCTCTGTACTTGGGGAACAGTGAGGAGTATACTTTGGCTGGTGAGTGTTTGCATTTGGTAGATGAGGCTGGATGTGATCGGGATTGCACTTTGGGAAGATTAATCTGCCATGAGGTTTATAACATCTTTGAGGAAGAGGTACTAGTTAGGAAGCAATCACAGCAGCCCAGGGAAGAGGTAGGATGGCTTAAGCTATGGAGGTAGAGGTGAAAACAGAAAGGGGCAGATGGTAGCTATTTACAAAAGTGGAGTTAGAGAATCGTAAGCCCAGCATGCACTGGAAGTCAGGAGAGGAATTTCAAGAAGGGGGCTAAAGCCCACAGTGGCTAACGCTTCAGGAAATGTAAGAAACTCTTAGATGTGGCTATGGGGTGGTCAGGAGCAGGTCGCCCTGTGGTGGAACCTATTGCAGTTATGAGCACAGTGAAGGTGGTGAACATTTCCACTTGATTTTTGTAGTGCTTATCTCATTCACTGTGAAATGTCATGTCATAATTACTGCTACCATTTGATGCATAATAAGTGACCCCCAGCATTAGTGGCTTACACTATCAAATATCTTAACTATAGCTCACAATTTTGCGGATCAGAAACCTGTACAGGCACTGGCTCAGCTGTTCTGTTTCACGAAGAGTTGACTGGGGTCACTTGGTGGTCATAAGGGGCCGGTGGGCTGGCCTGGAGGGTTGAAGATGACTTGACGAGTGTGCCTGAGGCCTGGAAGGGTGCCCTCGAGGGCTGGGCTCACCTGCGCCCTGTCCTCCACACTGACAAATGTCTTTGGGTCACACAGCCCCTCCTTTATCTTTTGCTCTGTAGAAGGTTGCTCGGGAACCACGCCCTTAAGATCCTTGGACGCCGTCTATTTCCCTAAAGAAGTTCTTTGAGGCATGCCTTAAACATCCTCAGCAGGACGTTTGTCTTTATGAAATGATCTATGAGATGCCACCTTAGATCTTCTGAGGTCTTAACAAAGAATCTTGCAATAACATCCTGGATTTGATCTTGGCCCTGAAGCCATTATTTTGCTTTGAGAATCTATGGCTGGGAGAGGCTAAGGATAAGAAAGAGTTTTATTTTCAAATCTAGGAAGTCCTGGCTCCTTTATATTTCCTCTGCATTTTGCTCAAAAACAAACAGTCCCTTTTTTGGTTTATCTTTGTCTTCTTGAATTTTATCATTGGCAACCAGAAGAAGAGTTCTATATGCCACCTGGAAACCTCCTCAGCCAAAATCATGAATTTATAGGTCTACCCTCTATTTTCCATGTTACTTCAAGGGATGGTTTTGTTCAACGTTTTGTCCCCACATTACATGGGCCATCTGTCTTCCAGTGACCAATAACAGCTTCTCACTGTCCCTCCTTCCCCCACTAGCAGATGACCTGAGGCCTTTCAGACTTTGCTTCACCACCAGGTCTCCAACCCAATGACACATGTTGTAAGTTTTGTTGCAGCAGCACCCCACATCCAGGTCATGTGTTTTTGTTTTTTTTTCCCCCTGATAACCTGCTAATACTTAGCAACTGAAAACACATACAATTGTACTACTTTTCATAATTTGCGAAGTGGGGAATTTGAGCAC
>NW_007727173.1:421243-423349 GCF_000696425.1 Galeopterus variegatus
ATGACACATGTTGTAAGTTTTGTTGCAGCAGCACCCCACATCCAGGTCATGTGTTTTTGTTTATTTTCCCCTGATAACCTGCTAATACTTAGCAACTGAAAACACGTACAATTGTACTACTTTTCATAATTTGCGAAGTGAGGAATTTGAGCAGGACTCAGCTGGGAGATTTCTTTTATTCCATGTTGTATTGACTGGGGTCACCTGGTGCTATGGACTGAGTGTGCCCCAGAAAATTCATATATTGAAATCCTCACCTCCAGTGTGATGGTATTGGGAGGTGGAACCTTTGGGAGGTGATTCAGTCACGATGGGATTAGTGCTCTTATAGGAAGAGATGTGAGAGCTTGCTCCTCTCTCTGCTCTCTGCTACAGGAGGATACAATGAGAAAGTGGCCATCTGCAAACCAGGAATGTAGTCCGTACCAGACACCACACATCTGCTGGTGCCTCAGTCTTGGACTTCCCAGCCTCCAGAACTGTAAGAAAGAAATGTTTGTTGTTTAAGCCCCCCAGTGTATGGTATTTGTTCTAGCAGCTTGAACAGACTGAGACACCTGGTATTATTCACCTAGAAGCTAGGCCAGCCTGGGAGGCTGAAGAGGGCTTCTTTCAGAAGCCTGGCACTCTGGCAGGAACAGGTAGAAGTCTGTGCTCACCAGACCCCTCACCTTCTCCAGGTCATCTCAAGGGGTCCCCATAAGCCTCTAAAGGAGGGACTGCTGGACTCTTATGTGGCAGCTCAGGGCTCCGGGAGAACATGGTGAAGCTTCTAGTCCTTCTGAGGCCATGCCTGGAACTGGCCTAACATCACTTTCACTGTACCCTGCCAGTCAAAGCCATCATAAACTAGCTGAGAATCTATGGGAAGGGAAATAGTCCCCTTCCCTTATTGGAAGGAGTGTCAAAGAATGCGGGGCCATCTTTAACCTTCCATAATAAGTCATCATTCAACTTGACCAATCATAAAAATTATCAGCAAATATATTTTGTCAGTGATTAGCACGCATAAGGCATTTTGCAAATATCTCTTAACTTACTAAGTGAAGCATACTAATTGATTATCCAAGAGAAATTATAGTTATAGGGTACTTTGTAGTGTAGTTAGACTCTTGGCTTTCTATGGACTTTCTCTGTGAACTTCTATAAACCTCTCAACCTTACTAAGCCTCAGTTCTCTTATTTGCAGAATGTAAATAATATCCTATTATGGACCACATAAAATGGCTCTATTAAGTACCGCATGAAAATCTTCAACAAAATGCATTAAAGATTTTGTTAAAACTAGATTGTTCAATATTCAATGTGTCTTTAGTGATTAAGTGAAGAGCTTTGGGGTCAGACCACTCTAAATCTGACCTGAGCTCCACTGTTGACTGCATGTGTGGCCTCGGTCAACTCTTTAATCCCTTGGTGCCCTGTTTCCATTGATTGGAAAATGGGTGTCACAATCTTTATTTCATGTAGTACATGAAGCATGGTAGGCTCGGTACATGGTTCTATTATTTTTGCTGTTGTCATTGTCACTGTTTCATGCTCTGAGACTAGAAATCAAGGCTGGAATCTGTATGGACAAGTCAGAGACACCCTAAGCAAGGCGTCACCCCACTAAAAGTGTACCATTGTGGCGTGAACAACCCAGTAAACGGGAAGGCAAAGAACAGCAACATCTTGAAAGTTTTATCCCAAATCAAGTCTGTTTGCCGCCATGCATCAGCAAATCTAACAACAAAAAATACACTTAAAAATTAAATTTCTTCCTCAGTCTTTTGACTTCTGAAGAGACAGCTTGTTACTGCTTGTTAAGTACTAGATTAGCAGTTATGTCAGATGTCCGTATCTATCACATAGTTAATCCTTAGTGGGTATGCCTTTAGTAATCAATTGGTGTTTAATTAACATGTGAAAACTTCCCTGTTAATCCTAAATTAAATTTGTAGTAAGTCTATTTGAGATAAATTAGAAATGTTGCGACAACATTTTCCTTGGCTGAAATGGTCTATTGTTAACCTGAATTTAGAGTTTTGAACACTAACATGAAGAAGAAACTAAGTGAGGACTTTTCAACTAAAGCCTGGAGATGTGGTTTGGTGTGATTGTTAATAA
>NW_007727173.1:424374-425341 GCF_000696425.1 Galeopterus variegatus
CTGACTGTGGACTTCCCAGCCTCCAAAACTGTAAGAAACAAATTTCATTCCTTTATTGGTTACCCAGTTTCAGGTATTCTGTTATAAGCAACAGAAATGGACTAGTGCACCACGCCAGCAGCACCTGCATCACCTGTTAGAAATGCAGGCTCTCGGGCCCCACCCCAGACCCATTGAGTTGAAAGCTCTGGGGGTGGGCCAGCAATCTGAATTTTCATAAGCCTCCAAGTGAATCTGCTACCTGCAGTCTAAGAACCACAAAGCTGGGGTCTGCTGTCAGGGCAGGAGATACGACGAATACAAACCATCCCTCAAAAGCTTAGTCTTATTAAATTGCCACTTATAACAATGCCCATGCCCAGAGGAGATCTATATCTTGGCAACTTTTTCTCTCTTTTGTGTCTTTATTATATTTAAAGTCTTAGTCAAAAATACCTGGTTCCCATAGTGATGAGTAATTGTAATATAAATGCATGGGGATGGATATAAATTCCCAAATCCTTGCAGGAGTTTAATATTAGCTTTATGTTCAATGGGAAAAAAATGCTTTGTCTTCTGCCTGGGCCGCATTATTTTCCCTCCTCCTATAAACGGGTCTAGTCACATCTTTTACTTTGTTTGTTCCTCTTTCCCATAACTCTAGAATTCAGGTATCCATAAACCCCAGTGAGGCCATGATAAATTTAAACTAGAGCTCCTAAGATGAACTGTGAACTAGCAGAGAGAAGTAAAAGCAGCCGTTTGTGATGTGGGTGGCAAGTTTTAGAAAGCATCTGCAGAGGGCTAGAAGTAAGAAGTGAAAGAAGAGAAGGCATTTCTCAGTGTTGCCTACACACCTGTGACAGGTGTGATCTTTAGGCAAAGTGGATCTTCACAAGCAAGCTCAAGTCAGCACACCTGTAATTGCAGAATGGCATGAACCATGTTTCACCAAGAGAAAATGCAGACTGCTCGACAGAAACACATC